>NW_015163133.1:277562-306083 GCF_001447785.1 Gekko japonicus
CCCCATCAGCGTATCCTAAACAGTTAGGAATATTTGTTCCCATGGGCATCATCTTCTACTGACCACAACATTGAATTTCACTTGCCACATTGCTACCCATTCATCCAGTTTAGATCCTTAGAGCTCTTCGCAACCTGCCTTGGTTTGCATCATCCTGTATATTTTGGTATCCACCTGGACACTATACTGCTCACTCCAATGCCAAACTGTCTATGAACCAGTACCAAAATCAATCATTGTGGGGCCTCAAGGCTCACCCCACCCCTGCAAGAGCTTATCTTTTATTCAAACTCTGCTTCCTGTCATCTAACCAATGTTTAATCCATGAAAGTAAACAACGCCACACCATCCTCTACATGACAGCCCTTCGAGTACTTGAAGATGGTTTTGAAGTTTCTGTGTTGGTTGGGATATATTTTCCCAGCCATAGTACTTCCAGAATTAAGCACCTTAACCAACAAAGCACTTTGGCCTGATCCAACATTGGCGTCTCTTATGTTCTTATGTTCTTAAAGCTTCCAGTGGAAGTCAGAAACTTTCACAAGTCCTGTCTCTACTCATGAATGGAGCAAGTCACTTAAGGAAAAATAGGTCTAATGTTTACATAACATTAAAGGTAACACGGAAATTGAAATATATGTCCTAGAGTTTTCTGACTGCTATGCACTATCATCCTTCAGTACTCCTTTTACCCCTTGGTCGTCCAAGGGCCCCACTGCCTCCCTGGCTGGTTTCCTGCTTCTAATATATTTGAAGGCAGTTTTACTGTTGGTCTTTATGTTTTTTGCTATATGCTCCTCATATTCCCTTTTTGCCTGCCTGACCACAGACTTGCATTTTATTTGCCACAGCCTGTGTTCCCTTTTATCAGCCTCACTGAGACTAGCTTTCCACCACTTAAAGGAATCCTTCTTACCTTTTACAGCTTCCATTACTTTGTTTGTTAACCATGTAGGCTTTTTCCTATACCTATTTGTGCCTTTCCTAACCTGCGGAATATATTTTTTTTTTTTTGATCTTCTAGGATCGTAGTTTTAAATAGTCTCCAAGCTTCCCCAATGGTTTTGACCCTTTCTACTTTTCCTTTCAGTTTCCTCCCCACATGTCCCCTCATATCAGAGAAGTTATCCCTTTTAAAGTTAAAAGTGGGTGTGTCGGCCTTTTTGGGCAACCCTATTTATACAAATGTTGGAACTCAATCACATTATGGTCACTGTTCCCACTTGTGGAGCAGAGGCCTGAGGGGCAGGTGTGGAAGCCTCGTACCCATTACCAGATCACTGAAAAGCGGCTGATCTATCCGAGCCGTCTGCAACAGTTGCGGCAGGTTCTGCCCGGTTCTCTGATGCCATCGGGGCCTTTCCCCCAAGCATGGCCCTGCCCCTGATGGCCCAGAGGCTACCCCAAATTTGTCAGATTCCAGAAGCTGAGCAGGGTGGACCCGGGTCAGTACGTGGGTGGGAGACCACCAATTAAATCAAGGGTTGCTATGCAGAGACAGGCCATGGCAAAACCACCTCTGTTTGTCTGTTCCCTTGAAACCCCGACGGGGTGACCATACGTCAGCTGTGGCTTGGCTGCGCTTTCCACCACCCCACAAGAGGCTGTGCCTGGCTAGCCATCTTTCGACAGGGGATGCAAGCGCTCCCCCAAGCAGAGAAGGCAATGCTTGTTGTTTTCCTCCACCCTGCTCAAAGGGCTTGAGGACGGTCTTTTGAGCCACAGGCACTTCAGCACAGTGTCGGAGGAGAAAACTATACACACTATGTAAGCAATGCTAACTGGTATGACTAACTGTATACACACTAAGTAGTATGAAAACCTGGGAGTTTTTGAAACATATTTGAAACAGAACAACAAAGAAAACTAGCTCTGAGGGAAACAGATACCTCAAAGAAAAGGTTCCCAGTTGATGCTATGGTTGCAGCAGATGACAGAACGGAGTAGAAGGCGTGACTCCCCCCCCCGGGCACATGCAGTCTAGGCTGCATCTGAGGGGAGAAAGGTTTTAAACCTAAAATCTAGCTCTAGGTGTTAGGTTGTAACACCGCAAGTTGGCTCAAATGCCTCTTCAGCTAAACTTAACTACATCAAGACTTCTAAACAAGGGTACTACTCCTGGAAAAGTGAATGGGGAGATCCAAGACAAAAGCAGCAGAAGCCATTTCTAATCTAAGGCCATTCCAACAGGAGTAGCACTAGGCTCAAGAGAGCACAGAAACAAGTTAAGCATGTATTGTTTCAGAGATTACATACCAGATTTATAAAATACGCCAAGGAGATGGTCATATGTTGCCAAGCTAGGTTCTGAAATGAATAAAGATATATGAATAAAGATGCTGAATTGTGCGGACAGAAAAGATAGTATCTTATTTGTTAATGGAGTAGTATTTAATTTTGAAGTGTTTGGGCAAATTAATTGGCTGTTTGAGCCGTTTCTTAATTTGCCCACAGTAGAAAAACTAAGACTGAACCCAGATTCCCATGAAGATAGATTGAGATGGGTAGCCAAGTTGGTCTGAAGCAACAGATCAAAGTTCGAGTCTACTGGCACCTTTAAGACTTACAAAGTTTAATTCTGGGTAGAAGCTATACCCATAATTAAACTTTTAATTAATTGAAACGAGCCAGTAAATCCGAGGCTCTGTCACACCACACCTCACTGGAGGAGGGGGGGGATGCCTTTATGAAGGCTGGCACGCAGCAAAAGCATTTGAAAAAGAGCCCCTTTTCATCCAGCTCCACCCAATCATGCCTTCAGGGTAACTTGGTGACAGAAACAGCAGATAGCTCTGTCGTGTGATCCCTCAGGCAGATAAGGCACAGAGATTGGGCGTTTTATCAGCCACAGTTATCACAATCCAGAAAGCCCATTTTGAACTGTAACAACAAAGTGGAAGGTCAGAAATTTTTCTTTTTTGAATGCACTAGAATGACTATTGGTGACCAAAAAAACTTTTAAAGAGAAACAAGCCTCCTCATCCTCCAGAATGAGGTGAAGAAAAAACCGAGAACAGCACTCAGGGGTGGAAACTAGTCAGAGGGTCAGTTTTGCCTCCCTCTCTTGTATACTATCCTTTTCACTGTCTATACTCTTAAACCTTTCTGCCTTTTCTCCTTTCTTTTTCTTTTTTTTTGCTCCTTCTCTTTAATGACACACACTTCATCACAATATTGCTTGTAATGAACATGAGCTGCTCTTGCAATTGGTATACCTTGTTTATGTATACATGATATAAAGTTTCTTTGACCATTATGTGGCTAAGTTCTCTCTGATATCCTGGCCCTTTCATGTGGGAAAGCAGTGCAGAATAAATCACTATTCTCCTGGCTGGAAATTGGGAACTGGAATCCTTATACGTCATGAGAGGCCGAGATGGAATCTGTTTACTGCTCGCTGAAGCAGTCAGTGTAACCTTGAAGAGGGGGAGCAACTGATAAGAGTAAGACTTAGCAATGTTCGACCAATCATCCTCTTCTCATTCTGTCGTCTCAGCTTTTTCAGTTTTGCCTCCTTCTCTTGTATACCATCCTTTTCACACTGTCTATCCTCTTAAACCTTTCTGCCTTTTCTCCTTTTTTTTTTTTGCTCCTTCTCTTTAATGACACACACTTCATCACAATATTGCTTGTAATGAACATGAGCTGCTCTTGCAATTTGTAAAAGCTCCTGTGTGGTATTAACATGGTATACCTTGTTTTTGTATACATGACATAAAGTTTCTTTGACCATTATGTGGCCATTCTAAGTTCTCTCTGATATCCTGGCCCTTTCATTGGCCAAAACGCGACCAGATTTTGAAAACCCTCTTTCTATGTCCGCAGTACCATGCGATAATGATAATGCTGCTTTCACCACCTGGGTAACCAGTGGGCATTTTGGATCCCCCGGTGTGTCTTTTCAAAGAACTGATTCCAGTATGTATCTATGCAGCAAGTTTCACTGGCAGTTTCATCTTCAAGTCTTAAGAAGTTTCCATTCACCGGCAATCATGTCCAGTGGACTATCCATCGGGAGTGCTGCTGCTACTTCCATTATATCCTTGTGGGTTCCTTCCTTGACACACTGTGCCAGAGCTAAACATTGAACCTAAACATTATCTCTCAATAAACAAATCACTGCCAAGAGAGTGTTGTTGGGAGTAGAGATGTGAAGGCCCGGGAAAAAACTGGAAAAATTCGGGAAAAAAACGGTTTCCCCCCGTTTTTTTCCTGAAGCCTTTTTGTTTTTTTCCGAAAAATTGAAAGAAAAAAAAAATGATTATGGCTCATGCAACCAAATATCACCTCTGCAGATATGTTTCTATACTTTATGGAAGATTTCACCAAATCACTTTTACTCTTAGGAACTAAGCCCTTAAAGTACTTCATAACTGAACTGAAAACAATCTGTCTTCTCACTGGGAAGTCATCATGTTTCCCCCCAAATGCAGTAATGAAAACACCCTCCCCCCACAAACTGCATTCACAAAAATCAAAGAAATGCTGACTTTACTGACCAATTTTTTTTAAAAATTGACAAATTACTGAGATTAAAAAACCTGACGTTTACGGATTTTACTGACCATTTCCCACCCCGATCCTGTCTTTGCAGTGGCAAAAAGACAACCAAAGGTGCAGCACCTTTTCTCCTGATCATGTCATGGTTTTGGAGGGAAATCACCAGAGAGGAGGGGTGCTCCAAGCCCTACTAGGATGCTTTGGAAATCGTTTCCATGGCTGGCCTGCACACTTGCAGTCCCAACGTGCGACTGCACAGAAGCGACAAAGGTGAATACCCCATGCAGCACTGCCCCATGCTTATGACCATGCCATCCTATGAACCAGGGGGCTCAATGCTTTGACATGAAATTGCAACAGCCCTTTTTTGCAGCCACATCGATGGCATCAGTTGATGTCTCCCATTTGAATGTTTTGGAAGCACAGAACGACGATCTCGAGATGGAAAAAACGCTTACCTATACGGAGTGCACTCATCTCACTCAAGGTCTGCAAGGCCATGCTCCTGCCCAAAGAGCCACACTGCCTCAGTGCCTTCAGCACAGAATTAAAGGTTAGCAGGTTTGGCTGTACATTCTGCTGAGCCATCTCTTTCAGCAAGCCCTGTTAAAAAATGGACCCAAGAAGCAAGATTAGCAAGAATTAGAACCAGTTCAACACTATAAAGATGTAGAGGACAAGTTCTCAGTACTGTTCCCAACAGAGAGGGATTGCTCTATCTCCGATCTAAATATTTATCCAGATGAATTGCATTAAGATGTTCCATTGAAGCCAATGTTTCACAATCAAATATACTTTCTTTAAAGCTTCAGAACATCAAATCACGTTCAAACGCGAAGGGTTGGCAGTAGCCCCAAATTTATAGCTACCAGGCCAACATTCCAACCCTTGCCCATCACGGTCAGTAACACTGAACTGGCGGGGACTGGCTGACTGGGTCCAAGAAAAGGTAAATGCTTCCACAGAAGAGGGTTAGTCTCCACTCCCCACCATCTCGAAAGAGATAATGAAGAACTCTCTCCGTGATCCAAGAAGTGTGCTATTTATTTATTTGACTCGTGCCCCGCCCTCCACGCCGAAGCAGGCTCAGGGCAGCTTACATAAAAAGATTAAAACAAATAAAAACGGAACATTTATAAAGTGCTACTATGCAATATTGCATATGTGATAGAAGAACACAGTAATGAATCAGTCATAGTGGGAATACAGTCAGCAATAATGACTGTTATCGTGGTCCCATGCTAAATTCCGCTGCTGCTGCTGCTGGTTCCAGGGCATAATCTTAAACCTATATTCAACTCTTAGGTGCGGCTCCTCAGTTGAATGCATGATGGAAGAGCTCCGTCTTACAGGCCCTGCGGAACTGTAAAAGGTCCCGCAGGGCCCTAATATCTTCCAGGAGTCCATTCTACCAGCGCGGAGCCGCCACAGAATAAAGCCCTGGCCCTGGCCGTAGCCAGCCTGGCATCTTTAGGACCAGGGGGAGCCAGAAGATTTTGATACCCTGAACACAGTGCTCTCTGGGGAACAAACTATTTGCTGGTGGTCAATAGTCCCTTCTTCTGGGCCCAGTGTTCCAGTGTTTGCTGACAGTGTCACTCCAGCTCTGGGATAAAATGGCTTGTCTCACTATTACACAGGAGGATCATCAATGCTGCATTTTGGTCACTTGTGTGTAATTGTGTTACATCCCAGGGGTCTGTGGCTATAACACCATTCTGCTTCCTTCCATGCAGCTCGTTCAACATTTCTTCCAACAGGATACTCATCTCCTGTTCTGACTTGTAGCAGCTTAGTTTGATTCAGTGGAATGTTTGGCAAGTTTATAGGTTATGGAATTATAGCGTTCAAATGTGGTTTGGAACACTGTTTTTGCATGTGTTAACCTGGTATTGAACTTCCATCTTTAAAGACTTCAGCTTTCATAACATGATCGTTGGGATTCATTTCCCCCCACTATACATCCACGTTCCGTGCACGGCCTCGGTGTTTAGTCATGCCGGCCACATGACCATGGAAACGTCTTCGGACAGCGCTGGCTCTTCGGCTTTGAAACGGAGATGAGCACCGCAACCCTAGAGTCGGACTCGACTAGCTTTCGAGCAAGGGAACCTTTACCTTTTATACATCCGCCCTGACCTGCATGGACCAGTCTAGCCTGATCTTGTCAGATCGTGGAAGAAGAAGAAGAGTTGGATGCATGCCCCATGGCCCTTCACGCAGAATCTCAAGAG
This sequence comes from Gekko japonicus, assembly GCF_001447785.1. Taxonomy (NCBI): domain Eukaryota; kingdom Metazoa; phylum Chordata; class Lepidosauria; order Squamata; family Gekkonidae; genus Gekko; species Gekko japonicus. The sequence goes on from NW_015163133.1 coordinate 284,297, forward strand.
CGGCTTACAATCTCCCTCCCTTCCTCTCCCCACAACAGACACCCTGTGAGGTAGGTGGGGCTGAGAGCTCTGAGAGAACTGTGACTGACCCAAGGTCACCCAGCTGGCTTCATGTGGAGGAAGAGTGGGGAATCAAACCCGGTTCTCCAGATTAGAACCCACCACTCTTAACCACTACACCAAACTGGCTCTGACAAGCAGTGTCAGCCCTGGTCAGTATTTGGACGGGAGACCTCCAAAGGACACCAGAGTTGTGACATAAAGGGAAGCAGGCAGGCAAGGGCAGGCCACCTCTGAACATCCGAAGGGAGGCAGGCAGGCAAGGGCAAAAACCACCTCTGAACATCCCTCTCCTTGACAACTCTATAGGGTCACCCTAAGTCAGCTGCAACCTGACAGCAAAACACACACACACACCCTGTACATCCACCTGAAGTCAGATATACTTACGGCATTATGATGTAAATAACAAGAGTAGATTTAAGTTAATCTCAAAGCAAACCTGCAATTCTAAAGGTTGCAGATTCTGGATCTGGACTCAGATTCAGCTGCCTACCTTAGCAATTCATGTTCTGTAATAGATATTACCTACCCTGAATGATTTTTAGCATGAATGTAACAAAGGTTCAAAACAAGTATACAACCTGAAATCTTGTTATATTTTAACACTTTTTTTTGCACATCATGACTACCAAACAAAGTCAGCCGTAATGCACACTTATAATCTAGACTATGTGTTGAATCCCCATGCATGTCATGGAAGCTTGTTGCCTGACCGTGGGCCAGTTACATACTCTCAGCCTAACCTACCTCACAGGGTTGTTGTGAGGATAAATTGGGGAAAGGGGAACCTTGTGCAGCACCCTGCACTCCCTGAAAGTAGAAAATGTTCTAGACAGATACTTGTAAACATATCCCCTTTTGCGTACTTACTTCAACAAGGTCCCATCTTTCAACATATTTATCCTTTACTTCCACAGCTGATAAAACTAATGCATTAAAGGTATACACGTCACCTGAAAGACATTGGAAAGGCAGTTAGACTCCAAGCCGCTGTTCAGTGCCTATGTGCAAATGGGTGTCAGGTGGCTCAGTGCAAGGCAGAGTTGTCATGTGAGCCCCTCTCCAGACAGCCAGCCACATGCCAGCAGACCTGGAGCTCAGGCAGCTCACACTCAGCTCCCATGATCTAGCTGAGGTCTGTACCCCTGCGCCAATCATCACTGCCACCAGCAACCCTCAAAGTGATAAGCAAACAACCACCAAGCCATGATTCACTGGGATAGGGGTCACATTTCTGACAAGAGCACAGCCAACATAGTACTAATGACTGCCAATGGCTCACACTGACCTAGGCACCACAGACGGGGCCAAGGCAAATTATTCATGCCCTCAGAGCATTAATAAGCTGGCCTTTTTGGACCCAAGGCAAGTAACGGAATAAAAACCACATAAATTAGAACAGGAAGCAGCAGAAAACTTATAAATAACATTTATTTATTTATTTTTGGATTTATATCCCGCCCTCTCCGAAGGCTCAGGGCGGCTAACGACGAGGCACAAGTGCCAGAATTAAAACAGATAAAACAGTCTAAAACCATAAAACAATACAGTACAACAACAAAGTGTCAGTGCAAGATGGGGTAGAACTGCCTCAAATGGTACTGGTCCCACAACTTGTCAGCACCCTCTCCCTTCCAGGGTCACCTCGCACCCGGATGGAACCACATATTAGTGGTCGTGGTGCGATGCTGCAAACCTATCGGTGGTGGAATTGAAGTGCCGGCGGCTCCTACTCATCCGGAAGAGACCCTTGCCTCCAAGGTCAACAGACTCCAAAACGGACTGAGACATTCCAAAGGCTCTCTTAAAACGTTCAACCGTACCAATTCTTATGGGAGCGCAAAAGACAAATAGGCCCTTCCCTTCTAACTTTTTCTGGACATCTGTTCCACAGGCCTGGAGTAACTACAGAGACAGCCCTTGAGGAGACAGGAGTGGAAAGCACCTTTCCAGGGGCTGGGATAAGGGGTTTCATATCAATCTATTGGGGGGGGTAAATTAAATGGGGGGGAAGCAGCAAACCCCGTGTCACTGGACAATATTTCCCGCACTCATCCAGAAGCCCCCTCCATGGTGCACGCTGATGTGTGGCTCCGCCCCCCCAAATCACTCTGTTATCAATCTGTTGTAAGCCGCCCTTAGCCCTACCTGTAGGGAAGGGGGGCCTAACAAATCTAATTTAACAACTAAATAATAAATAAATAAATAAATGATAAGACTCACCCTTAAGCCCGTTGTTCAACAAGTCCGTGTACATGTCAAAAGCCTTGGAGTGTGCTCTGTGCTGAAAATAGACCCAAAAAAATTGGGGACAGTTATACGGATCTGCCAGGAAAAGCCTAAGTGAACCAGGTATTCAAGGATGACGACGGCGACCGTACCTTCACCATTCCTCTGATCATTGTACAATACGAGTGCGCATTTTTCTCTGGCATGAGGCTGAACACCCGCTCGGCATTGTTCTTCTCACTGTGGCCAAGGGTAGGAAAGGGAGTTTGACAGTATTAGATCGTTGAAATACACAATATTAAAAATGTTTGCAAAGTAAATGGGTTTGTTCCCTTGTCACAAGCATAACGTATCAGGGAAGATTCCAAAATCCTCTGTCCATAACATGTTCTTGGGCTGGGCACTGGCACTCTGATCTATGTCAACCCTTACTTAGGAAGACATGGCTATCCGTTTACATTTGCACGTGATCCAAAAGCATGCACACCAAAGTCATGTGATAAGAAGGGAAGAGGAGGAGGTTGGATTTCTACCCCACCCTTCACTCAGGAGACTCAGAGCGGCTTACAAACTCCTTTCCCTTCCCCTCCTCACCACAGACACCCTGTGAAGCAGGTGGGGCTGAGAGAGCTCTTTCCAGAACTGTCCTTGAGAGAACAGCTCTGCCAGAACTTCCAGTTTTGGCGATTTGAGCCTTGGACACGTTCCACTGAGCTCCCGATGGAGGTGCACCGAGACGCGGCGGACAGGAGGGGCCCCAGTTGGATCCTGGCCCCCCTGGAGTCCTTGTAGGGGTCTCCCAGGCTGGGGTGCTGAGGAGAGCCTCTCCCAAGGCGACGGCTGAGGGATCAAGGTTCTCCCTACCCTGAGAGGTCCTGCCACCGCGGCAACAAGAGTTTGCTACCGGACGAGCGGACAAGCGATCAAGTGCAATTACTCTACCACTATGACTCAAATATGAAAACAGTGAGTTAAGCGATCCCCTCTATAAGCACTTATATCTCCAAAACCAACAGCTTTAACTAAAGAAATAAGCGGCAGGTGGGGGAGAATTGGGGATACCCCCCCGAAACTGAGCGGTCCGTGAGCGATTAAAAAAAAAGAGAACGAGTGGAACTAACCGTGTGAGACTGCAAACGAGGCCGAAAGGTGCAAATTAATTCAAAGCATATTTAAATCGGAGAACTTTGACTTTAAATCCAAAAACTTTCTTCTTGGGTAAACGATGTCTGGTAGAGGGAGAAGAATGGCGCCAGAAAAGAAACCTCTCAGAGGAAACACTGCACCAACAACTCCCACCCAGACACAGGAAGCAGCTGCTGACTTTCCTAATATGCTGGCAACGGCACTGCGCCCCCTGCTGGCAAAGGTAAAGGTTCCCTTGCTCGAAAGCCAGTAGAGCCCGACTCTAGGGTTGCGGTGCTCATCTCCATTTCCAAGCCGAAGAGCCAGCGCTGTCCGAAGACATTTCCGTGGTCATGTGGCCGGCATGACTAAACACCAAGGCACATGGAACGCTGTGACCTTCCCACCGAAGTGGTACCTATTTATCTACTTGCAATTTCTTGCTTTCGAACTGCTAGGTTGGCAGGAGCTGGAACTAGAGATGGGAGCTCACTCCGTCATGCGGCACCCGGGTCTCGAACTGCTGGACTACTGACCTTCCACAGCCTGCAGTTCAGTGTCTTAACCACTTGAGCTACCTGCTGGAGCAGATGTCTAATATCAACAGTAAGCTGGATGGTGTCCAAAAGCAACTGACACAGATGGATAAGAGAGCAGATAAAACCGACGGAGCCATCAAGAAAGTTGAAACCAAAACCAAAAATATCGAACAAAAATTGGGAGGATGTGGGAAAAGAGAGAGCTGCAGACAAAGGCCAATTGTTACAACTACAAATGGAAAGATCAATGTATGTCCTACCCTTTCAAGGCATTCCTATTCCTGAGCAAAAAGGAGAAAACCTGAGCAAGGCTGTTAATGACAGGATAGGAGGATGTTACCATGTCAGAAGTAACTTGACAGCACTTAACTCACAATGTCAAAGTCATGCAAAGTATCAGTGCTGCTGCACACTGCTTTGGTTAGACCTCGCCTGGAGCACTGGGTTCAGTTTTGAGCGCCAGAGTTTAGGAAGGATGTCGATAAGCAGGAAGGAGTCCACCATAGGGGACAAAGCTGGTGAGAGGTAGGAGACCATGTCCTAGGAGGAGAAGCTGAGAATATCTATGTTTATGAGATGATATGACTGCCACATTCCAAGACTTAAAGAGATGCCACATGTGGAAGACAGGGCAGATATGTTTTCAGTCGTGTTGGATGACAAGACTCTGACGAATAGATATCACCTAAGAAGTGCTCAGGATTTCCTTATACAGTAGAGATAACTACATTTCAAGGAACTATTGGTATCACTTTTATACCTCCACTTAACGCAAGCGATATCAGAAGTACGCCACATGCTGCCTCTCTGCTTTCGTGCTTCCATACCTTCCTCCTGCAAAAAGAAGATTTCAAGTATCAGTCTTCCAGTCTGGTGTTATTTGTTTGTAACTTACCTGGAACTGAGGCTGAACGATGAAGTAGCTAAAATGACAGATGACACCATTTTTTCAGGGTAGTGAAAACCAAAGTGGATCGATTAAGAGCTCCCAGAGGATCCCTCCAAACTGGGTGGGCAGGTAAAAACACAGCAAGCGAAGCTCCATGTAAGTAAGTAAGAAGAGATAAATATTTGAGGCAAAAACCCCCCAACTTTACATGTGCACTGATGAGGTCTGAACTAGAGGTGACTGTCCAGGAAGAAAAATCTTGGGTTTGTAAAGATCCAAAAGCTTGGTTGTATTTGGAACACTGGGTATAGTTCTGTTTGCCTCATCTCTAAAAGAAGACTGTGGAGCTGGAAAAAGGATGCAAAAGAGTAACCAAATGAGAGCTACTAGAGTGTGAGAAAAGGCCAAAGACTTTGCAGTTTATAAAAAAGATAACTGTAGGGTGACAGGATAGACTGATACGGGGTATGGAGAGAGAAAGAGAGAGAAAACTTTTACACTCTCTCTCTCTCCCCAAAGACAGAAACCCAGGGGACCGCAATAAAGCTGATGGGTTCAGAACTGAAAGCACCAGCACCCAGAGAAACCAGGCAAGCGGAGACTCTCAGCTATTTAAAGGGACTATTTCCCATAGCACATTCTCAAGTAATGCCAGCTCTGTGTTTCAGAGGTAATTCTGACACGGGAGATCATACTAATTTTTAAAATAGCCTGACCCTCTTGAAAGTATTATTTTCAATAATATAAGCAAAGCAATGCCTAGCTCTCTGTTCTTACCTGTTCTTCCGATTCCCCGTTGCCTGCAGAATGGGTGTCCTGAACAGGTTCCCTGTCTCCATAAAAGCATAAGAGATCCAGAAGACTGTTTGATGTCTCCAGAGACACAGAAGTTCCTGAAGACAGTAAAACCAATAACACACTGATTCAGATGCATTCTACACTTATACCTAGCTTACGTGTACATTTTCATCTCTTGATGACTCATGGATAAATGTGTAATCCATGTCTAATTGTTAATATTAATAGGAAAGAGCAAGAGTCCAACAGCACCTTAAAGAATTTAAAGTTTTTCTGCAGATGCCAATCTGCAAATGGGCAAAATCAACCACTGCCCATACAGGTGCCTTCTCCGTTGGGGCCCCCCACCCTGTGGAACGGCCGGCCTGAGGAGGTCAGGAAGGTTCCCGCTCTCCGGGCTTCCCACAAAACAGGCAGAACTGAATTATTCAAGGGGGCTTTTCCATGCAGGCAATAAGGCCGCACTGTACGAAGTTACTTGGATAAATGATACGGGACTGTGGTCTATACTGCTGTGTACAGCTTCCTGTAAGCTGGATCCTACTATGTAATTTTGCATGATTTGACGTGACATGTTAATATCTCTGCATTGCTTCAGATTTCTGTCTGGTTCTACAACCCTAATCCTATTGCAGTGTTTAGTGAACGTCCCAGAAAACTCAGTTTCCTTTGGCTGGGTCAACAGCACAGGCTTGATGAGGGGCCCAAAGCACTGCCTGTTGCCAGACCCCAGAGGACTCTGTGTGTGTGTGTGTGTGGCCCACACCCACGCACCTCCTGGCCCCTGGCACAGGATCCCAAATTCTGCGTATGCACAGGTAGAAGCGGAGGCCAGGCCACCTGTGGATGTCTGTGCGCTGCCTAAGAGAGAAGCAAGGAAAGGGGAGGGAGAGGGGGACCTGCAGATCAATGCGAGAAATCAGGCTTGGTCCATGGGGAGAAAGGAGAGGTGGAAAGGGGGCAGAATGGAGCTTTGGGGCTTCGCACAGAGAGGCTGGCCAACAGCTGGGGGAGAGAACAAAACATTGGACTTACCACGAGGGTTTCTTCTCCTCAGTGGAACGGAAGGTATCCTGAAGTGGGTTACACCACCCACTCGCTCTGCAGAGGCAGGGCTGAGCAAATTATTTTCACACTGCTCCTACATCCAGCTGGGGGCAAGCCCCAGTTCAGACTTGCCGGGCTTGCAGTTGAAAAGAATTCCACAGTTCTTCCGCTGAACATTGTTCTTTGAAACACCTTTTCATTCCTCCCCCAGAAATCCTTCCCGCCCTGTGGGGGAAAGGGATGCTTCCACTGCCACTGAGGAGGAGGAGGAGCCCTAACAGCAAGTCCACTGTTTCATACTTGCCGGGCTTGCAGTTGGAAGGAATTCCACAGTTCTTCCGCTGAACATTGTTCTTTGAAACACCTTTTCATTCCTCCCCCAGAAATCCTTCCCGCCCTGTGGGGGAAAGGGATGCTTCCACTGCCACTGAGGAGGAGGAGGAGCCCTAACAGCAAGTCCAATGTCTCCTTCTCCATCAGTGGCAGAAAGTATCCTGAAGTGGGATGCTGGAACAGCTGAATCTTCCTGGGGGGGTGGGGGGTGTGTGATTTGCTGCGAGTCAGAGGAATCCCCTGGCAGGACCACGTGGCAGAGGGACTCTCTTGCTGCAGGCAGCCTCCGCAGGCCGGCAGGTGTCCAATTTATAGTGCCTGGCAAAGGTGGAGACCGATGTCCAGGTTGCTGCCTGGCAGATTCCCTCAAGTGAAGCAGCGGCAGAAAAAGCCACGGGGGCGGCAGCCGCCACCCTGACGGGAGTGTGGGCTCTGACTCCTTTGGGAAGTGGCAAACATTGGGCCTCAAACGCTAAGAAGACGCATGCCTTAATCTACCTGATGATAGTGGTCTCTGATACATTGTTAGTCAGGGAAGACAGGATGAAAGAAACAAAACAGTGAGTCTGTGGTCCTTAAGGACTGCGTGTTCTTCTGGTGCCATTCCTCCTCATGGGGGCACGCAGGTGGTGGGCAGAAGGATGGTAAGTAAATTTCTCGGTCCTTATGAAAGACGGAGTTTATCTTTCGTACAGAAGAGGGATCTGTCCAGAGGATTACGGCGTACTTGTGGAAGGAGCATAGTTCTTGCCTTACTGAGAGGGCAGAGAGTCCCAAGAGGTCTTGCAGATGTGACGACCACCAGGAATGCAACCTTGAAGAATAAAACCCTCAGAGGTACTGAGCGGATGGCCCCAAACCGTGGTTGGAGTGACGCCCGCAGAACCGTGCGGAGATCCCTAGAGGGAGAATGGCGCCTTCCGGGGGTGGGCAGGAGGGGCACCCTCTCTGGGAAGTCTTCTGATGTGGGCACGAGACGAGAGCGGTATGGTGCTCCCTCTGGTGAGGACGGAGGCTAGAGCCTGCAGCTTGCCCTCTCGGGAGTACTGAGACACGAACCTGGAGTGAAACCTGGTGTGGAGGAGTTGCGGCACCTCTTCCTGCAGCCTTCCAAGCTGCCTCATAAACCCAGCTGATGGGAGAGTTTCCTGGAGGCAAGCACAATGGCTACGACCTGGGGAAAGTAGCCGTGCCTTTCCGGGGCCCATCCTTCAACCTCCACGTGGAGAACTGGAGCCAGGTTGGATCTGGATGTCGGACAAGACCCTGCACGAGAATGTCACGGGCCAGAGGTATGATGGTCCAGGGAGGTCTGACGGCCATCGCGACCACTTCCAAGAACATCCTGGCCAGAATGAGGCGATGAAGAGTTCTGTTCCCTCCCTAGGAACCCTGTTCAGAGGTCTTGATATTTATTTATTTATTTATTTTATTTTAGTTCATTTGTACCCCGCCCTCCCCGCACGCGGGCTCAGGGCGGCTTACAAGACACAAATGTAATACAATACCACAAGTTAAAACAGTTAAGGCACACGGACAAGACCCTGCACGAGAATGTCACGGGCCAGAGGTATGATGATCCAGGGAGGTCTGACGGCCATCACGACCACTTCCAAGAACATCTTGGCCAGAATGAGGCGATGAAGAGTACTTCTGTTCCCTCCCTAGGAACCTAGTTCAGTTCTGAGGCCACCCGGCTGTGAATGCACCCTGATCCTCTACTCCTTCTATCCTGAACCTGGACAGGAACCTGGGAACCTTGTGATTGGTCGGAGATGCCAAGATGTCTAGGACTGGGGTCTTGGATACTGTAACTCTGCGTGCGAGAGGATCTGGGAGGGAAAGGGCTACCAGAATTCTCTGCTTGGGGTACACTTGACAGTTGGCCCCTCCCTGTCATCCAACGCTGAGCCTTTTCAGCCACTGATTGCCTTCTGCGTTTCATCTTATAGAGGACCCCTCTTCTCTCTCTCTATTAGCGGGGCTTGGAGCTGTAGCAAGTTAACCTTTCTGAAGTTACTCTGTTCACAACCAGAAGTGAGCGGTGACTCACAAAAACTCGTCTTGTTAGTCTTTAAGGGGCTACTAGTCCAGGAGTGGCCAAACTCGCTTAACGTAACAGCCGCACAGAATAAACGTGAGATGTTTGAGAGCTGCAAGGCATGAACAAATATCACACACACGTTTTTATTGGAAAATATATGCAAATTCGATTTTTATTAGCATTCAATGAGACTGTGTGAAAAAACCACCTGTGGCTTCTGAGCAGCCGTTTGGCCACCCCTGGACTTGAGGGACTCTTGCTCTTTTCTACTGTTCAGAATAAGTTAAATGTACCTACATGAATGTATCATGTAAGATGTGCTCCTATTTTTGTAAGCAAAATTTCTCTCTCTTGTTACCATTGGAGTCAGATCATCTTTGTAATTTGTTCATCTGTTCACAAGTTAAATGTAGCTACGTTGGGATCAAGAAAGAAAAATAGCAAAAAGCTTTTTCTACACCTGATTTTTCTTTTCTGCTGTTATATGACTGTTTCATGTAAGATGTGCTCCGGTTTTCGTAAGTAAAATTTCTTTCTCTAGTTACAGTTCGAGTCAGACCATCTTCATAATTTGTTTGAACAGCATTTCCCCCCTTCACCAGGGAGCGTGGAGGATCAGGGACACTGCATACAGCTCCCGTGCTTCCAAAGCATTTTTTTTTTTACATTTAACCCCATGTGGGACGCCCAGATGCCTGGTCCTTGCCTAGAACGCTCAAGGGCTCAGTGCCCATTGGCTGGAATCCACGCCCTGGCACCTTGCAGAAGACCCACGGTGAGGATGACAGGCCGAATGGAAGTGCCCGGGACTGGAAATGCTGGCCGCAATACGCCAAGTGGAGGAACTCCCCGGACAGGGGCTGGGCATCGCTAAGGTCTACTGACACTAGGAAGTTCCCTGGTTTCAGGGCCTCCACAATAAGAGTGGAGGGTCTCCATGAGAAAGTGCCTTTTACAGACAGACCCTCCTGTTCAGTCGTTTTAGATCAAGAATGGTTCTCTTGGGCACGACATGCAAGACAAAGTTCCAGAAAATCTGAGTCTCTGAAACTGTCTCTATTACCTTATGGCTTGCATGATGAGTGCCTGTTTTTGGTTGTTCCTAGATCTGGATACTGTCCCCTGGGAGATGTATGAATTCGATTGTGTAGAGAGGGCTGACGGCATCATGCAACCCCCTGTCCTGAGTGGAGCATCTACAGGCGGGAGCAAAGGCTTGGAGACCCCCACCTATGCGGTATCATTGATGGAACTGTCCCTTCCCTGCCCCGTAAGACTGGCTGGACTGGCATGCCTCTGTTGGCTTGGGGAGAAATCTGCACTAGTTCCAGGAGGGCTTGAAGTACCTGGAACTTCTGAAGTTGCACAGCAGGAGGTGGTCTGGGAAAGCTTGGTGGATTTCCTTTCCTCCCTATTAGAGGCTGAGGGCATAGCCCCCTCTTTCTCCTTTGTTTCGACCCAACACCTCATCCAGGGCAGCATCCCAGAACAGCTTTTTGCCTAGGAAGGGAGCTGGGGAGAGGTTGTTCTTCAACAGGTGGTCCATTTACTAGTGCTTCAGCCACAGGTTAAGTCAGTCTGGTGGCCGGGGGCTCTGGCGAGATGTCCTGGTGGAATGCGCTGGAGAGGTGCTGGGGTGGGGGCAGCCACCACACCCACAGTCTTTCTGGAACGTTTGGGCGTCTTGCTGACCTTCACTCCTTCATCAGCCTGAACACTTTCTTGGTCTCGCCCTTGGTCTCTAGGCTGCTTTCGCTTCTGAAGAAGAGCTGAGGACGTTTGTCCAATGAGGAGCAAGGCTGGCAAGGACTAGGGACAGCCCACCAGCTGGATGTGGAAATAATGCAAAGCTGATTTGCACAGCCCTGCACACGGAGCACGGGGCACTTTAGGATATACCTTCCACCACTTTAGGATACCTTCCACCACCCCAAGAGTGAAAGGATAAAAGGGAGGAGGAAGTCCAGGAGCCCCTTAAAGACCAAAAGTATTTCCAGGGTATAAGCTTTCGAGACCTCATTTGGAATACTGGTGCGACCTCATTTGGAATACTGGTGAGACCTCATTTGGAATACTGTGTGCAGTTCTGGGCACCACACCTTAAAAAGGATATTATAGCTTTGGAAAAAGTGCAGAAAAGAGCAACTCGAATGATAAAAGGGTTGGAACACTTTCCCTATGAGGAAAGGTTAAAGCGCTTAGGGCTCTTTAGCTTGGAGAAAAGACGACTGAGGGGTGACATGATCGAGGTTTATAAGATTATGCATGGGAAAGAGCAGGTGGAGAAAGAGGTACTTTTCTCCCTTTCTCACAATACAAGAACTCGAGGGCACTCCATGAAACTGCAGAGCGGTCGGGTTAGAACGGATAAAAGGAAGTACTTCTTCACCCAAAGAGTGATTAACACATGGAATTCACTGCCACAGGAAGTGGCGGGTGCTACAAGCATGGACGGCTTCAAAAGGGAATTAGATAAGCATATGGAGCAGAGGTCCATCAGTGGCTATTAGCCACAAGGTATAGCTAGGGGCTCTGGGGCAAGGGATGCTCTGTCTTCTTGGTGCTAGGGGGTGTGAACAGTGGGAGGGCTTCTAATGTCCTGGCCCCACTGGTGGACCTCCTGATGGCACCTGGTATTTCTGGCCACTGTGTGACATGGAGTGTTGGACTGGATGGGCCTTTGGCCTGATCCAACATTGGCGTCTCTTATGTTCTTATGTTCTTATGAGACTCAAAGCTTTCTTCGTCAAGCAGGGAGCTTTGTATCTGGCAAACGGAGCTTTGATTCTTGAGACTCGTACCCTGGAAATCTTGTTGGCCTTTATGGTACGACTGGACTCAAATCTAGGTACCTGAATCACACCAAGTGATATGCGAATGGAGCAAAAGACAAAATTATGTTTATCATTTCTTTCAACAAAGATCAAAGAAACCACACCCCATAGCAAAACACACATTATACCCTATAGCCCACATTATTACCACCACCACCCCACGCACGCGCGCACACAGATGCACACGCTCTGCGCTTTGGAGAGGTGGGATACAGGGCCTGGTTTGCCACAGCTTGTTGGGTCCACCATTCAGCCACACCACAAGAGAGTTGGCCTCCCATGTGCTTAATGAAGCAGGCTGCTGGTCATGTAAGATATGAATTCAATTTTAACATGACTCCGTATTCTTAAAGAATCGTTCCTAAAAAGCAGTTCTGCCACTCAACACATTCAGCCTGAGAGTCTCAGAGAGAGGCAGCACAGTCAGGTGAATACCTGCTTGTTGGAGCTGATCATACATGTCTACAGCGGCTTTCACTTTTCTGAGCTGGATCCGTTCTTTAAGGGCAGCCTCCGTCACTTCTTCAAGTTGCAATTCCAAATTCTCTGGCATTAGACACTAGAAGTAAGAGGAACAGAAGATACTCATTGTCAGGTTCTCTAAGGCAGGCCAACAAACAGTGCAGCAAACCATATCCTTTACTTCAAAGGGAGGAAGGAAAGTAACTGACAATGTACTTGGGAAGGGACACATCCACCCACATCTATTCTCGCACCATCGTTGTTCCAAGGCCAAAGCAGTGTCTCAGTTAACCGCAACTTGCATTGCATAAACACACAACAGGCTCTGCCAAAGATTTAGAGGTGACACACACGTCCATCTCTCAAGCTGATATTTGCTTTCCGTTTTGCTCCTCAACCCCCCCCCCCCCGATCTGAGCTCACGAAACAGCAACAATATAACTTATTTATTCTACTGGGCTGTAAACCCTATGAAAGAGGACTTAGGCACCCCCAATTTCTCCCTTTTCAGGAGGTATTTTCCCACTCAACCACTATTCACCCATATCTATCAATGAAGTCTGAAACGTATGGCTCCCATCCAATTCATTTTGAAGAGCATCCCATTTCCCCTGCTCTCTCTAAGACTTCTTGGTCATAAAGGTAGCCCTGGGAACCCCGGCACGTCGTTCCAGCCACGGAGGAGCCCCATCTTGATACTGGGCTCCAGCAACGGGCTCCAGCCTGTGTTTGGTGTGCTGGTTAAGTGCACGGACTCTAATCTGGGAGAACCGGGTTCGATTCCCCACTCCTCCACTTGCACCTGCTGATGTGACCTTGGGCAAGCCGTCGTTCTGACAAGAGCTGTCCTTGAAAAAGAGCAGTTTGTGTCAGAGCTCTCTCGGCCCCACCTGCCTCACAGGGTGTCTGTTGTGGGGAGGGGAAGGGAAAGGAGTTTGTAAGCCACTCTGAGACTCCAAGTGAAGGGCAGGGTATAAATCCAATCTCTTCTTCTCTCAATCTCTTCTCTTCTTCTCTTCTGTGTGGGAGTGCTTAGCAGGAATGGGGGTAGGAGTCAGCCTTGGCCCTGCCGTCTACAGCACGCGCACGGATGAAAACGGTGCTCTGCTCCCACCTCGCTTCTTCCACTGCTGCTGTTCCCCCCCCCCCTCCACTGAACCCTCCGGGACTCCACTTGCCAGGCAGGCTCCTACGTTTACTCCCCTCCACTTCTCTTTATATTAGTGCTATTTGCTTACATTAGCATTTAATGTAAGCTAGGATTTATAGAACTTTATTAGTTGCTGTAGATTTCCCGGGTTGTGTGGCCGTGGTCTTGGCATTGTAGACCCTGACGTTTCGCCAGAAGCTGTGACTGGCATCCTCAGAGCTATAAACACAGAAAGATGGGGTACTCTCTGTGTCAAGGCGAGAAGAAAAATGGTAGGCAGGTAATTTATATCTACTTATGAAAAAACACAACCTACAAACAGTATTCAGACCCACCAGAAAAATACAACAGATGTTAGCTGAAGGCAGCTGAAGACGATATGGCATTTGATTAGTTCTTCTCCCTACTAGCAGTTTTAAATTGGGGGGGGGGGGGGTTTAGGGGTTTAGTGGAAGTTTCTATGTATTTTACTATATTTTTTATTATTTACACTGTAAACCACCTTGAGTTCCTATGACGTAAAAGGCGGCTGATAAATGTTTCAAATAAAATAATACATAAACAGAAGAATAAAACAAAAGTTTACCGGTATATGAGGTTCAGCGATGTCCTTCTCAAAAAATATAGGATGCTTGTTAACTATGTATTTGGCGGCATTTTCCCCAGACTCTTTTGACATGAAAAACAAACGCTACAAAAAGAATATTTGTATTAATTCCTTTACCAAAAACAGTTAACATAATAATATGATCCTACACTTAGGAATACTGAGAGAATAAACACATCTTCCTTCTTTATCATAATTCTAATAAATATAAATCAAAGTTACATTTTACAGCTTGCACTTAGTGCATAAATATTCTTCATGATTTCTATTATTTAACAATGATTTCCACTAAAATTTCTATAGAACTCTGAGTGATCCAACTCAGATTTTGCAAAGCATTTCTTGAAACAGATGCTGCCACTAAGATGAGACTTCAATGGTGTGTGGAACACAGAAGGAACTGAGGATCTGTGGGGATCTTGCATGAATATACAGGGAGTTTACAGAAAACTTTAACATAAAAGCAGCAGATGTGAGTATTTCACAGATGTCTGAGTAATACCAAAATACACTGCATGTTTTTTTTACTGTGCCATTGAAAGCATGGCACAAAACTGGGGTAGAAAAACAACTTATGCTGCAATTCATACATGAAAATCCGCATGTGTTTTGTTACATACGAGGAAAACAGTAATGTGTACATGAGGTGGCTCTTAGCAGAATTTAACTGACATACAAATTCAACATGCAGCTGGCTTTTAATAATCCACCTTGGCTGCAGTTGTTGGATAAACGTCAGACTGAAAAACAAAGGGGATGTCCTTGAACAGGGCCCTGCAGCTCAAAGGGCTAAATGTTCTTAAGTGCCTGGCAAAACCCACACTACAGAGTTACTTACAAACTCGGTACTGGTTCGAGGAATAAGATAAGGGTCATCTTGAAACACTGACTGTGAAGCTGTGGGATCCTAAGAAGTAAGAGGAGGAAAGAGTTTAAACATGTTAAGTTCTACACGGATGATCACACTGCAGACTCATCCTCTTGCATTTCAGATTAAAAGCTTTCTCTTTTTTAAACTCGAAGAAATATGAGAAAGCTATCTTGTTTATGGAAGGGACCAGGGCTATTTTGGGGCAGGAACGCACAGGAACGGAGTTCCCGCTGGCTTCAGAGTTGGCCATGCCCACTACAGCTAAAACCTCTGCATGCGTGGCTACAGAGGGGAGGCCTGGAGAGCAAACACACACCCCCATCGACTCCGAGGCGGGTGGGCCGGGGGCCCCCTGGATGCCTCCCCATGCCTTCCCCGGCCTGTCCAAGGGCCAGCTTGCCCAGGCTCCCCGCAGCTGCCCAGGCAAGCCAAGGGAAGGCATGGGGGTGTGGCCTAATAGGCTAATGAGTTTCTGCTGTTGGGTGTGGCCTATTATGCTAATGAGTCCCTGCTGGGCTTCTTCTACAAAAAAAGCCCTGCAAGGGACTATTTTTAAAGACAGTACACTTAGGAACAAGTCTAAACTTTTAAAAGGTGACACAAATTATGTCTATAAGATACCAGCAAGACTAGCACACTGAGAAAGGGCAGATGTGGAATAAAACGTGGTTAATGTCTAAGGTGCCACTGGACTCTTGTTTTATTTCAAACACTAAAACATCACTGATCTTTAATCACAGTCTCATAACCAGCTAGAACACGTCAGCCACAGAAAGAGCCTTCCTCTTTTGTGTCGTGAGAAGAAAGTGAAGTTTTTGTGAAAAATCAGAGAATCATGCAAGGAAGGAGGAGGCAATGTTGTTCATGGTGACTACAGACAGGACTACGTGCACAACCTGCTATACAGTACAGCTGGAAAAAGAATAGCTGTGTGTGGAGTACACATTATTACATGGATGTGCACTCTATTCCAAAACAGACAGCTTTCAAGAAATGCTACTTAATTTATATCCATATCACTGTTCTCCACAACACACTGAACTTGCAAACCCATCGTTTAAGACTGATCTGGACAACCTTCATCAGGTGCAGGGGTGTCCATCGGAGGGAAAGTCAGAGAACCAGTGTGGTGTAGTCAGTCGCCCTGGACTAGGATCTGGGGGACCCAACCCCTCCTGCCCTATAGCCTCACCAGAACTGAGTCAGTCAACCAAGTGGGCAGCCAATCACAGTTCCCCGCAGCAGAGAGTCATCATGCCCCTCCCAAGCACCAATCACAGTCCCCTCTGCACCATATCGCCCCCAAGTCAGGCACACAGAGATCACATGCTGGGGTGTGCGTAGCATGAGCTATGGGCACTTAGGGGGCGCTGAGCACAAAGGGCCAAGGGAGAGAACGAACACTTCTGCCGAAATGCCCTAATGTGGCTCCCTCTGGAACCCTCACAGGTCCTCTGTGACCGGACAGGACACAGATATCCAAGGGAGACCCTGGCCCACAACCAGAAGTGCAAGGACTACCCCAGCGGGGCCCAGACTAGAACAGGGGCTATGACATTCCTACTGACCCACTTGGCCTCCCGCCACAGTTGCAGCCACACATTGCACCAAAATCCTTCTCTGGGGCGACAGGTGACCCTGGGGAACAACACGAGGGGACCTGCAGCCAGTGGGAAGAGGGAAACTGCCTGTTTAGTATAGATCCAACCCCTAACCTGTCCCTGGTACCCAACGCAAGGCACACACAATAAAAACTGGCTTCTGCCTGCACCAGTACTCTGGGGACCGAGAGACGTTAATGAAGGTAAACAGCCAACCCACTCCATCTTTTACACCCATCTAGGGCTAACTCACAGTAACACCAGAGACTCATCCAGGCAGAGTTTGTTCAAGCAAGACAACTGTGACATGTTCTTTCTTACAGACCTGGCAATGCACGCTACCAAAGCTGAAATGGAGATGCTGAGAGCCTCACCACTCTGAGAGCCTCACCACTCTGAGAGCCTCACCACTCTGAGAGCCTCACCACTCTCAAGAGGGGATGGAGATATTCCTCTAATCCTGTGTGCTATGTGAACGCCTGTGGCTCTGATGTGCACACCAGAATAAGAGACCACTCTTCGGAGCCCAGACAACCTCCCTCTTCCCAAAAACTACACAAACCTCCCTTCTGCCCACTGTCACACCACCACTCACCATCTTGCAATCCAAAAGCAACAAAAAAGAAAGACTGCCAGGAGTTTCATGCTCCTCCAGCATTGCTACCAAAAGTACAAGGGGCAAAAGCCTAGCTCAGAAACATCAACACCCAGCCAGTCCTAAGGGTAGATGTGTTTTCCTTCCGGACAGGCTCACTTCCTCCTCCTTCCCACCAGGGGCCGAGTCACAACTATATGCTGGGGAGAAACAAGGTGTAAAGAACCCTTCCATTCCGCTGTCCCTAATGCTGGGGTGGTGCCAGCAAATTTGTTACCCAGATGCAGCACTGAGACGAAAATAACCTTGAACAGCACTTACCCTGTGTACTGTTGATGCAAGTGCTTGGAGGACTGCCAATTTGTCCCTAAATTTAGGAGAAACTGTATTACTTATTAAGCCTCCCAATGCATTACTAAGCGTATTATTAAAACATGTCTAGTTGGAAGAACTCACCAGGTTTTCTTTCTTGGAAGAACAATTCTTTCTTCAGTAACAAACTTGTTTATATTAGCCACTTCAAACACTTCTTAATGAAAGAGAAGGATAAAATGTTAAACAAATAGTACAAGACATAGGACAGGGGTGGCCAAACTTTCTTAACATAAGAGCCACATAGAATAAACATAAGATGTTTGAGAGCCGCACAACATGAACAAATATTACAAACGTTTTTATTAAAAAATATGCAAATTTGCTTTTTATTAACATTGAGGCTGCCAAAAATAAAAACAAAAGGGGTAAAACCAGATATTGATAATGATATTTATTTGTCCAATAATGTTTATTTGTTTGCTAATGATATTTATTTGTCTCAAAGAGAAAGAAAGAGACAGAGGTGGAAAGAAAGAGAAACAAAGCAAATAGATGGGAGGGAGGGGGAAGGAAGGAAGAGAGCGAAAGGAAGGAAGGAAAGTAGGTAGAAAGAGAGAAAAAGAGAAAGTTGGGGGAAAAGCAAATAGACGAGGGAGGGAGGGAGAAGGGGGGAGAGAGAAACAAAGCAAATGGAAGGGAGGAAGGGAAAGCAAATAGACGAGGGAGGGAGGATGAGGGAAAGAAAGGTGGGGAGAGAGAGGAGAAAGAGAAAGAAAAAGGTGGAAAGAAAGCAAATAGAAGGGGAAGGGAGAGAGGTGGAGAGAAAGCAGCTTTAACTTTAAATTTATTTATTTATTTATTTATTTTGAGATTTATATCCCGCCCTACCCGTACGGCCCAGTGTCCTCCAAGTCCCCCACGATAGCTTGCTTGGAGAAGGGATTTAAAGAGACAAATGGCTTCTCCAAGCCAGGCGGCGGGGGGGGGGGGGGGGTGAGAATGCATTTAAAATTAAAGTTGCTTTCTTTCTCTGATACCCCCCACCTTTAGGTACAGTACAGATTACATATCAGAAGCAAACTGGTTCAGCTGCACCAATGGCCCTATCTATCTTTCTTAGAAGCAAGTCCTAGTGCTTTAGCTAGGACAACTCCAAATCAATAGGTTGAGGGGCATCTATTTTACTCAAAGTTAAATCCAATGAATCTCATCATTTTCAATTTTTTTAAAAAAATGCCTCCTACCCCACACCATACCTTGAGGATCAGGGGATTTTTCCTGTAGTCCCACATTTTCTGAGCAGTACCTAAGGAAACTAAAGGCAACCAAATTGGCTAGTTACACATATTGCAAAATACGTTTAAAAACAAAGTGTTCTGTATAATACACAGTATTATCTACATATTTAATTCTCAACTGCACCCCCTATCGGCGGATACCTAAACTTAGGTGACCCCCTACATTTGCAGAAAAATTTGAAAAGTTAAAAAAAATACACTGGGGAGTTTTAATCCCCCCAAAATAAAAAGTGTTGAATGTGCATGCAGAGACAAGGCACGTACCTTTGAAAGTCCCAGTGGTGGAGACTGCTGCAGTGGAGCCACTGCCAGGCTCCTCCACTGAAAGCCGGGGAGGGGGGGTGGCGGGGGAGGCCTCAGTGGGCTTCCTGGAGCAGCTTTGGATGAGCCACTGAGAGCCACGAGAGGGGGAAGGAAGCTTGACAGGCAAGCCGGTGAGGGAGCTACCAGGAGCAGCTCCAGTCAAGCCGGCAAGGGGAGGGGGACCTCAGCTGGCCAGCCCAGAGCAACTCCGGGCAAGCTGCCAAGAGCAGTAGGGAGGGAGCTCAGTGGGCTGCCTGGTGAGTGAGGGGAGGTCAGACAGGTCACCCAGAGAGGACTTCCAGTTTTGGCGATCTAATGGTGGACACGTCTCTCGGGAGATCCCAAGGACGCAATCCGTGAGCCAGCGGATGAGAGGGGGTGCGATTGTACGCAACCTTTGCAAAGGTTGCTCCTAGCCATGGGGCGCTGAGGATCGCCTCTCTCCTGACACGCTGCCGGTGGATTGAGGCGTTCTGATGCCCCCAATGGTCTCCCTGCTGTGTTCCAGTACTGGACTCAGAGACGCACACTGGGACAAGTGAGTGGAGGTCAAGCGTTTTAAACGTTTGAAGGCGAGATCTACATGATCTACATTGAAAGTGAGTTTGGTTAAAACGAGAAACAGAGAAATGGCTGAAAGTTCCCCCTACTAAGCGGGGGGGTACCCCCTTACGGAAATAAAAATGGAATTAAAGCATGTTTTTTAAAGGAGGACAGAAGGCAAAGAGGGACGATAGTAAGGAACTTACATGAAAATTACAGATGATCTGCAGACTTTAGAGACTTTTTGCAAACTTTGTTAAAGGTAAACAGCTTCAAAGATGTTGCTGAAGACGACGGAGAAAGATAAGCAAACTAAACCTAAGCTTCCTTCAGGAAGTGCTAGCTCAGCGAGTGTGGTCACGTGACTGGAAACCACCACAGACTTCTCTAAGATGCTAACAGAAGCAGTGTGACCCCTGCTGGAGCAAATGAAAACAATCAAAATTTCGCTGCACAGCAACAGCTGAGAATCTTTTTTTTTAGTTAACATTTTATCAGCTGAGAATCTTTTAAGAAGCTTAAAAAGCAAGTGCAGGAGATGGAAAAGAAGAGAAACTCTGATGAAGCCCAGCTGTTACAACTACAAATGGAAAAGGCAAGCTATACACAGAGATTTCAAGGAGTTCCTGAGACTAAAGGGGAGAATCTTAAACAGACTTTGAGTGATCCTTTGGGACCAGTTGCAGATTTTAAAGGGGACTTTCTTCAAGGCAAAATGGATGTGATCTATAGGTCATATTCAGAATACATAAAGAAAAATAATCTTCCTGGTGAGGTGGTGGTAAGATTCTCCAGAAGATAAGTGAGGGATCAGATATTAAAAGCAACAAATGGAACTACCCTTAAAATTGATGGCAAGGAGATAAGAGTTTTGAAAGACATTCCTTTTGAAATAAGGGGGGAAAGGAAAAAATACAGAGACTTGGCTTTGTTTCTACAAAAGAATAACATATCCTACAAATGAATTGTACCTGAAGGCACACTCTTCAAATTCAAAGATAAGTGGGGGGAAATTGACTCTATTATGAAAGCAAGAGAGTTTCTGCAGCAACATCTGAATCCAACAGGAGAAGAGGATGAGAAGAGCAACAAGGGGAGTGATGATGAAGCACTTACTGGAGAAGACTCAGATTCGGAACATGGGGTGGCCACCCCCAAACAAGGGTATCGATTGAGGGAAAGAAGAAACAGAATATCTGGACTTGAATTATCAAAGTGATTTTAATGATCACCTACAATGTAACAAAGTACTCTTTTCTTATTCAAAGCTACTTTATTGTAAGCATATGACCCCCACCTCTTGGGTTTTTAGTGGTTTATCTTTACTTTCTCCCGTAGTTTATAGTTCCCTCTTCCCTATTTTCTTGTAGTTTTTAGAAAATAAAAAATAAAAATTTAAAAGACAGGTCACCCAGAGCTGCTCCTGGCAAGCGAGTGAGGGAGGAGCGGGAAGGTCGGCCTGCCTGCCTGCCTGCCTGCCTAGAGCGGTGGTGGTGGGGAGAAGAAGAAGAGATTGGATTTATACCCCATGGCCCTTCACTTGGAGTCTCAGAGCGGCTTCCAAACTCCTTTCCCTTCCCCTCCCCACAACAGACACCCTGTGAGGTAAAAGAAGAAGAAGAAGAGATTGGATTTATACCCCGCCCTTCACTTGGAGTCTCAGAGCGGCTTACAAACTCCTCTCCCTTCCCCTCCCCACAACAGACACCCTGTGAGGTAAAAGAAGAAGAAGAGATGGGACTTATACCCCATGGCCCTTCACTTCCCGAAAGAGTCTCAGAGGGGCTTACAAACTCCTCTCCCTTCCCCTCCCCACAACAGACACCCTGTGAGGTGGGTGGGGCTGAGAGAGCTCTGACACAAACGGCTCTTTTCCAAGGACAGCTGTGCCAGAGCTTGTGACTGACCCAAGGTCACACCAGCAGGTGCAAGTGGAGAAGGAGTGGGGGAATCAAAACCGGCTCTCCCAGATTAGAGTCCGCACACTTAACCGCTACACCAAACTGGAGCCCAACACGCCCGCTTGGAGTAACTCCAGGTGAACCGGCAAGGAAGGGGAGTGGGGGAGAGAAGAGAGAACGGGGAGGTAAAAAGAGCCAGAGCGTGCTGGGTTGGGGGGCAAAGAGGGAAAGAGACTGACG
>NW_015163133.1:306300-329399 GCF_001447785.1 Gekko japonicus
CGCGCTCCCCACCTGCCGCCCCAGGTGTCCAGCCGCCGGCGCCGCCGCCACGAGGCGGCCTTGGTGCAGGAAGCCGCCGCCGCCGCGCTCCCCAGGCGCCGCCAGGGCCCAGCCATCCTCGCGCAGGAGGAGAACGAAGAGGCCGCCGCCGCCGCCGGAACAGGAAGGGCGGGCGCAGGAGGCCGGAAGCGGAAGGGGCGGGCCCTCCCTCCCGGCGTGGCTGGCGAGCATGGCGGCGGTGGCGGCGGCGGCCCGGGAAGCGCCGTGGCGGCGGCTGAGCGGCTTGTCTTTCGGCGTGTACCGGGCGGCGGAGCTCGGGTGAGCGGGGCTCCGCGGGGGGCGGGTTAGGGTTAGGGCGGGCGCGCCTCCTCCTCCTCCTCACGCTCGCTCGCTCGGGGGAGGTGGCGGCCGGCCGGCCGGAGGCGTCGGGTCCGGGCTGCTCCGGTCGTCCGCTCGCCGGGGAAACGGGTCGGGCGGCGGGAGGGGCCCTGGGAAGAGGCCCGTGGAGCGAGGCGGGAAGGGAGCCGGTCCCGGGAGGACGCCGCGTCCTCTGCGCCTCAGCGCGTCTCTTAGACAGGTTGGGAGTCCCGCAGCTTCTACCGTCCGACGGCCACCCTGTAACACGTTCTTTGGACTTCGCCTCACACATTATTGTCCTTCGCTCGGGAAAAATTGGTCCAGAGCAAAGTAATTTATGCAGCAGCCAAATGGCTCACTCACAACTTTAATGCCAGGAGCTCAAAGAATTGAATTTTTGCTCACAGGACTCCACAGCTTAGAGGGGGCGTTGCTTTGGACCCCTGACGGCTTGGTTTGTAGTACACGTCCCTGGCTTGCAGTGAGGGCAGAAAGGTGTACTCGATGAGGCAGTTGACGTGTTACCAGGGATTCATGTGGGTCATTTAATTCTTTCTTCTATCCACCAAAGACCAACATGAGCTGTTTAAAATCCTGCTATAATGTAGTTGTATATATTAAAACAGTGGCTGTAAAACTGAAGCTCAACATCAAAAAAACTAAGATCATGGCATCCGGCCCCATCACTCCTTGGCAAATAGAAGGGGAAGTCGTGGAAGTAGTGACAGACTTCACGTTCCTGGGATCCCAGATCACCGCAGACTGTGACAGCAGCCATGAAATTAAAAGACGCCTGCTCCTTGGGAGGAAAGCGATGGCGAACCTCAACAACATGCTAAAAAGTAGAGACATCTCCCTGCCAACAAAAGTCTGTATTCCCAGTAGTCATATATGGCTGCGAGAGTTGGACTATAAGGAAGGCCGAGCGCCGAAGAATAGATTCTTTCGAACTATGGTGCTGGAGAAGACTCTTGAGAGTCCCTTGGACTGCAAGAAGAACAAATCAGTCAATCCTCAAAGAAATCAACCCTGACTGTTCCCTGGAAGGCCAGATAATGAAACTGAAGCTCAAATACTTTGGCCACCCAATGAGAAGGCAGCACTCACTGGAGAAGAAGACCCTGATGCTGGGAAAGACTGAAGGTCAAAGAAGATGGGGACGGCAAAGGATGAGATGGTTAGACAGTGTCATCGATGCAACGAACATGAAGTTGAGCGGGCTCTTGTCTTGGTGTTAGAATAGCTGTGGTAAAATAACACTGAAAAGTAAACAGCAATAAGATTGAAATAATCTGGCACTAAAATGATTAGTAGCAACAATTCATACTTATAGATTTTAGTTGATATATTGTAAGGTTCAAGGATGTGCAGCCAAAGAATGTTTCTTTCTTTTCATTTCTAGGAAGCTGAGTGTAAAATCGATAACCAATCCTCATTTCCTGGACAATGCAGGGACTGCATTACCCAATGGGTTGTATGATTTGGCTTTGGGACCGCTTGACAACAAGGAAGTGTGTGCAACTTGCGTACAGGACTTTAACAACTGCCCAGGGCACCTGGGTCACACGGACCTGCCTCTCACTGTGTATAATCCTCTCTTTTTTGATGTAAGTGCTAATGGCTTCTGTGACATGTACCGCTGTGCTGCTTAAGCATGCAGGTTATTATTGTGGTCAGGGCGTAAATACTCGTAGAGGGGGACATGAGTTCACAGCAGTGGTCTGGAAGCCACTCCTCTGTGACTTCTTTCCATACCACTTCGTTCATTTCTAAGCCATAGAGTGACACAGGACCATCAGAAGGCAGATTTCTTTCCCAACCTCCCCCCACCCCACCGAAATGGTCTATAGAGGTCTTTGGTGGGATGCACCTGGCTCTTCTTGGCTGTCTGCTGGAGGTGTATTATTTTTACTTATTTATTGCATGTTTGTAGCTTGCCTTTCTTGCTAAGACTCAAGGCAGATCGCATCACATAAACAATGAAATAAAACATCCAGTAAGTGTACAATAGTACAAGGATTACACAGTTAGAAAAACAGTGCAAAAGAAAAAGGTATAAGATGTGGTATATCGTAAACAGTGCACAAAATGAAATGTAAAGAGTAGAAGACAGGTTAGTAAGAGCGTGCCATTCGATCTCTACGTAAAGCCTTAAGGAGAAACCAAAAATATTTTAGTTCCCCTCAGTGACTGAGTCACCCTTCGGGAGCATGTATTTCTTCTTTGTTTGGTAAGCTTAAATTGTCTCACCCTGTCACAGATACTGGTTTAGGCTTTAGACCCAGCAAGGAACTTGAGGGAAAGACAGGAGCTATCCTGTTTTATAAACCCTTGTGAAATGGTACTTGTGTTACTCCTATCAACTTTGATTTAATAAGGTGAATCCCTGATTTCAGTTTCTGGGGGGAAAACTAGCTAAATGGTAGGCCTCAATAGCGAGGATCATCCTACCTGTGTCTACAGGGATCTTTCCCTTTATGAGAGCTCTTAATAACCAGTCCAAGGATAAAATAGAGAATGTTTTATTAAAGGGTGTTAAGGGAATGTAACACACAAGCAGCACACACGGAACATACACATATACAAGATCTATGGGAATAAAGAGGAGCAGGATAATAGCAGGGATTAAGATGATGACTACCTTTCCTGGAGATGTCCGTGAAGAAGGATAGGTGGCAAAACGGCCAGTGCTTTGCTTAGAGGAAGGACCCAGTACACTGGGGGGTGCATGTTAGTGGGGGGCCGAGATAACACGAATGGCACAGTGGAGTTGTGTTGCACTAGTCTGCTAATGCGAATGATCACTCAGAACAAAGAACTGATGGAATTAATCAGGGCTATAATGGGATTACTGAGGGGTAAGACAATGTAGCTTTGCGAAAGTGGTAACAAGTTCCCAAAACTGGACAAAAGAGGTAGGTTTTCTTCTAATGCAAAGTACAAGTTGGGTTGGGGGTTGGAAGACTAATGGATTGCTAAATTAAACTAATCAAAATTGAAACAATACTGCTTGATGAGCCACCTGGGCTTGGGGTGTGGGAATGGAGAAGTCAGAACTTTCCATTATCAAGGAAATGGGAGAAGGAAGGATGAGATCAGATTATTGGCTAGTGTTGTACTTTCTTTACATGTGGGAGGGAATCTGCCATTAAGTTTAGAGATTTGGGTGAGAGGTAAGATATTTTACTGCTTGTAATTAGTATTTGAAATACAATTTTATTCTGCCTTTTGATTTGAACAGTAGATAATCAGAACCTATTTTTATAGTTCGAATGCCATCTTTTTAGGGGTCAATGTTTTGGATTAGCTCTGTCTTGGTGTACTCTTAGAGGCTCAGTGGTATCCAGCTATCAACCCATTCTGCAGTTACTATGTGGGCTGCCCATCAGCTAAAGGTGTTGCTTATCACTCGCACATACCTGTGGCCCTGTGTCTTGGAGACCCTCTCCCGCTGTGCTCCACCGTGACAGCTTGGCTTGTCTGATGTTCTCCAAAGGGGTTTGGAGCCACAGGTGTCTGGATAAGGTTACCTCAGATACTTCCTAAGCCAGCTGGTCTGTGGGTTAAAGATGGCCAAAGTGTTCTGAAGTAAACAGGTGATTCTAGCATCCTCTTCTCAATGGTATTGGTTCTGGAGCCTCCCATACCTCAGGGGTTGATGGCTGGGTATAGTTCCAGGACTAAAACAGAACTGGATTGATTTTATCTGGGGGAAAAACAGTAGATCTTTTTAGGTCCTAAAGGAAGCACTTTTTAGCATGCAGGGAAACTGATTTTATTTTTAAATTTATTTTGTGAATTTGCGCAAGGACATTGATATTGTGGGAGGGGATTCATTGTCTAACCAAATAGATGCCTAGTGCTGCATGGTTTAATGTCAAGAGTTTTTGAACTGTGCCAGCATGTCTTGTGGTGATGGGCTGTTCTTCAGATGCTGTTCATTTTACTGGGATGGGCTTGTTTGAGAGACCTTGTTTGAGCTGGTTTGGGTTAGTGGTTGAACCAAAGGAGTCTGCCGTTGGAATCTTTTCTTTCCCATAACCTCACCAGGTGAGGTGACCACTTTCTTTTGGCGCCATCAGCACTGGAGAAATGATACCTCACGGGCTTCTTACAAGGATAAAATATACGAAGCGCTTTAAAAGATCAAAGAAGCACTATAGATATTAAGTGCTATTATCTTTTCCAGAAATTATTCCTTCTGATACGGGGTTCTTGCTTGAGCTGTTGCCACCTGACATGTCCACGGGCTGTGATTCATTTGCTGCTGAACCAGCTGAAGCTCTTGGGTGCAGGGCTGCTGGAAGCCGTCTGTGACCT
This sequence comes from Gekko japonicus, assembly GCF_001447785.1. Classification (NCBI taxonomy): domain Eukaryota; kingdom Metazoa; phylum Chordata; class Lepidosauria; order Squamata; family Gekkonidae; genus Gekko; species Gekko japonicus. The sequence continues at coordinate 310,978 of NW_015163133.1, forward strand.
TGAGGCCGTCCTGAGCAGGGTAGGTGCCGCTTCTCTCCCTTTGGGCATCTTCTGGGGCCGTTCGGAGGAATGCTGATTTCCATTTCTCTTTCAGTTTTTAGAGGAAAATGTAGGTGCATCTGAGATAGACATAGAAGAAATGTTAAGCCAGCACACAAAAGAAATTCTCCAAAAAAACCAGCTAACAGACCAAGGTTCACATCATGTAAGTAAGAAAAACCAGTATCATAAACTGTTCTGTCTTGTAAGAGAGCTCTGAAACGATATGAGACAAACTAGGAATTGCATTTCAGTGCCTGTCATTTCAGTCATACCATAGAACAAGTTCTTCTGAATGAATCTCTCCAGGCATTTCCTGTGGCAGTATGCTCAGGCTGTATCGATTGCTCAGGCTGCTGCAGAACAAAGATACAAACCATTTGTTACTCTCTTTTACATCATCAAAATAATGCAGTGTATGAGACAGGCAGGCAAGCACAAAGGAGCTACTTTTGGTGCTTGGTTTTTTTAACAGATTTATTCTGATGCGGTTTGTGTAATTTTTCATAGGATTGTTCTTTCTCTCACTCCTTCCCATCTGATATAAAGATTGTAAGGGCTGTCATTCAGTTGATGAAAGAACAGAACTTTAATTGGCTCCCAGCCCCATCTTAAGCCCTGGCTCAAAAGGGCTCCAGAGGATGGCCAAGCACTATGCTGTCTGATCTCTGACTGAAACCGCCATGTCCTGAAGTTATGCTTCTGGTAGAGCCCGCGGCATGGGCGCCATCGAGGGCAGAGTGGGATTCTTGTCCCTCCCCAACCCCTGATGCTGGCGGAAAAACCAGGCCATTGCCCATAAAGGATCGTGGAAGGGGGGGAACGAATTGTCCCCACCTCTCCCTCCCCGCCCCCTGGAACCAGCGCAGCTTAATGTCTTGGCTAAGCCTGCAGCCAATCACAGCCCTCCCCAGCAACCAGTCACGTGCTTACATAGCAGCCAGTCAAACCCCCCCCCCCCCAACGCCTTACATAAACCCAGCTAGGGTACCTGTAGTCCCTCTGAAAGAAGGTGTGGCATGGGGCCACGCGTACTTGGGGTTCTGCCGGCTCCCTGGTCCTAGCCCAGCTCCTGCTTGTTCTCAGGCGGGCAGAATTGCCTGTCTCATGGACGTGCAGCACTTGTGCCAGTGTGTGTGTGAACCTGGGGTCTTTCAGAGCAGCTTCCAAAGGAACAGGAGCCCAACGAGGAGATGGCCAGCTTATCCATCTGACCTAGTTCCAGTTCACCTGATGCTGAGCAAGAAATGTGTGGATCGCTGCACAGCCGTGTCTCTGGCTTGGCTTGGTTCGGTTTGAGAGATTGGGCTTGGCTCCCCCCCCCGTGCTCATTGCTCACCCCCATGCCCGTGGCACATAGCCTACCCTGGAAGGGAGCTTCCCCTTCGAGGGAGAGGGCCTCACATGTTCACCCTGTCTATCCCAGCTTGCATCACGGCAGTTAGACCTAAGGGTGAATGGCGCAGCACGGCGGCTGGGCTCTGACTGAGAGTATCACCTGTCACAGTGCTGAGATGGGCCGAATGTCAGGTGTGCTGATGTGTCCAGCTGGGCCATCTCAGGACTCTCTCCATGGGGGCACTGAACCAGGGGCGGCCCTGTGCCGTCTAACCTGCCACGCCTGTGTCTGCACTGTTCCAGGGGGCTGCTGGGATTGCCTGATGCCCTCTGCTGGGTCACGTTCTTGAGCACCCAGTTCGGGGAGTTGGCGTGGGGCCCAGTCCAGCCTCTGACTCCTCTTTTGCTGACGCTTTGCCTGCCACCACAAGGGGGTTACTGATCACTGAACCCTGGCTCCAGAAATGTGGAGCAATTTCAGATGAATCTTAAACCGTTGTCAGGTTAAAAATCAAACTATAAAATGAAGTTAAAGATCAACCCCTTAATGAAAATCTAGGGAAACAGAAACATTTTGGCCTCGTACTTAAAAGAGAGTAATGTAGGTGCCAGGCCCAAGAACACTGATAGTGAACGGTGAACCCCACCACGGGTTTGCCCACATCTTGGACTCCAAACTGAAACGAGGGCGACTGTTCTATTTGGTGCAGTGGAAGGATTTTGATCCTTCGCATAATGAATGGGTGGATCACTGTCATGTCCGTGCTCCTAAATTGCGACGTGCTTTTCATAGAATGTACCCTGACAAACGGGGGGGGGGGGCCTTCGGAGGGGCAGAATGTCAGCTAGGCTGCCATGGGTGGTGGGGGGGGTGGTCATTTTATTGTCCTGGAATGTTAACTTGCATTTTCTCCCTGTGCCTTATCTGTTAGCCTGACCTTGATGCTTTGTGCTTTCACCTCCCTGGGAACTTGTAGTTGTCACTTTGAGCCCGCAAGGCTTGCAGATCTGATTGGCTTGCTCCCATCAGAGGGTCTCGCTTCAAAGGCAGTATATCTTCCCCCTTCCCACCTGTGGGGTTAGCCTTTACACAGAAACTGTATGCAAAGATGGCCTGCTTCTACTGCACTCAATAAGCTTGATCCTTCTGGAAGGAACGTTGTTGAGCCTGTTTGTTGTGGGACTCTGACACTCTTCCATGGAGAGGGCAAATGTCTGCTCAAACAGTGACAAACAGAGAACTTCTAGACATGACAGATTACTGTTCTGGAACAGGTGTGCTGTGATTTCACACTGTAATTCTCTGTAGGGTTAGTGCAGTCCATCTCCACTGATGCCACTGCTACGTCACGAAGCCCTGGATTTTATCATGGGCAGGGGAGACAAGTGGTCAGCCCACTCGGGAACACTAATCTTAGGGCTATCAAATCCTGCATACATGTGAACTGTAGCTTGCCTGGAAAGTCCAACATTTCATTTCAGAAGTAACTTCTCAGAGATGCAGGAAATTAGCTGAAGTTGAAATGGAAGAGTCGGGACGGTCACATCTCTTCAGGATGATTGGAGGTTATTTAAAACCACAATTCTAGATTAATCTGGAATCTGTCCCGCTAACTAGGAAAGCGTGGTTAATGAGTGTAGTTAAAGACGCTATAAAAGGCAAAAAAATTTCTCCATTAGAGAATGGGAAAATATAAATGAGAAAAATTTGAGGGAACTCAAACTCTGACAACAGCTGACGGGCAAGTAGGTTCCGGACAGACAATAGAGGAAATACTGTGTTACACAGTAAAAGGTAAAGGTTCCCTTGCTCGAAAGCCAGTCGAGTCTGACTCTAGGGTTGCGGTGCTCATCTCCGTTTCCAAGCCAAAGAGCCAGCGCTGTCCGAAGACGTTTCCACGGTTATGTGGCCGGCATGACTAAACACCAAGGCGCACGGAATGCTGTTACCTCCCCACCGAAGTGGTACCTATTTATCTACTTGCAATTTCTTGCTTTCGAATGGCTAGGTTGGCAGGAGCTGGAACTAGAGACGGGGTCTCACTCCGTCATGCGGCACCCGGGTCTCGAACTGCTGAACGACCGACCTTCCACAGCCTGCAGTTCAGCGTCTTAACCCCTTGAGCCACCACAGCTCCTTTTACGTTACACAAAGGGGTGATTAAAATGTGGGATTTGCTGCCACAGGCATAGATGGATTTAGAAGGGGATTTGACAGATTCATGGAGGAGAGGTCTGGCTACCAGCCATGGTGACTGAGGGAGACCTCCACATCCAGAGGCACTAATCCTCTGAGTCCCAGAGCCAGGAGGCAACATCAGGGGAAGGCCTCGGGCTCTGTGCCCTCTTGTGGGCTGTCCAGAGGAACTGTGTGAGATGGGATGCCGGACTAGATGGACCGTTGGTCTGATCCAGCAGGGCTCTTCTGATGTTCATAAAAATGTAAGCTAGTAAATTAGGCAACCAAAAAGATTATTGGGATTATTGCTAGAAGCTTTGGGACACACAGGTGTGAGGCGATTACTGAAGGGAGACAGGTTGATAATGGATAAACTGAACCAATTGTTTGCCTTTGTTTTCGCTGTGGAAAATGCAGGACAGATACCTATTCCTGAACCATTTTCCCCCCAGTGAGGCTATGTGAAGATTTGGGTTGAATTGAGGTGTCTGAAGAGGAATTTCTAGGGCTAAGTGTTGCTCCTTGTCTGGATGGGTGAATACCCAAGAATTCTTAACAAACTCAGAAAAGAAGTTAATGATCTAACAAAACAAAACTTGTCTCTGCCCCGTTCTTTGGAACCACAGCGAGGTTTTGAGGCCTACTGCTTTTGCCCACTGGATTTATCTACAACTGCTTATCCTGGTGTCAGGAGAAAGGGGGGCCCCTTTACCTTTACCAGGGCTAATCCCGGCAGGTTTCGAACTTGGCCCTCAACAGCCTTTGCAGGCAGGAAGAGGTCCTTGGCTCGGTTTTGTCTCTTGACATGGCAGCTCCCATAGGATCTTATACTCTCATTTAGCAGTTTTGGAGATTAACCACTTTGGGCATGCAACCAGTAGCACAGGATCCTCTGCTGCTGTTCAGCCGCACAGTCGAGTCCGACTCTTCGCGACCCCATGGGCCAGATCCCGCCAGGCCTTCCGGTCTTCCGCCGTCCTCTGAAGTTTGCTCAATTTCATGTTCGTTGCATCTATGACACTGTCTAACCCTCTCATCCTTTGCCGTCCCCGTCTTCTTTGACCTTCAATCTTTCCCAGTATCAGGGTCTTCTCCAGTGGGGGCTCCCTTCTCATTGGGTGGCCAAAGTATTTGAGCTTCAGTTTCATCATCTGGCCTTCCAGGGAACAGTCAGGGTTGATTTCTTTTAGGATTGACTGATTTGATCTTCTTGCAGTCCAAGGGACTCTCAAGAGTCTTCTCCAGCACCATAGTTCAAAAGAATTCACAGGATCCTCACATGACAGTTTAACTTTCATCTCCTTTCAAGGCAGCATTTGTGGTGCCCATTTACCAGTGGGAAGAGGGGTTGTGCCCCAGTGATAGTGCATCTGCTCGGCACGCAGGAGGTTTCCACTTCAATCTCTAGCATCTCAAGATCAGGCAGTAGGTGATGTGAAAGACCTCCGCCTGAGACTCTAGAGAGCCGCAGCTAATCAGAATGGACAATTCCGACCTTGGTCTGACTCAGTAGAAGGCAGCTTCATTTGTTCATGTGAGGAGTGTCCCAGCCGTGGCATTCTCGGCCTGTGCACCCTTTTGCATCATATCTAGAGATCAGTTGGTGCTACAGTGGGATTCTTCCTTTATTCTCCGCTCCACAGAGAGCCGGAATTGAGCGTCCCTCCTTCTGCCCTAAGCCTGGTCACCTTGGGCAGAAGGACTGGCACCTCCTAGACCTCAGGAAGGTCCTATGTAGGATCTATTTACAGAGAACCCTGCCCTGCAGCAGATGACAGGGTTCCTCCTCACCAGGTGGCTCGAGCTTTCATAAGCTTCCATGAGGCAAGCCTTTGGTGCCCTCCCCTGCAGGGGTAGTCAACCACTCTTTGAGGAGCGGCTGCCTCTGTGGTGTGGAGCTGCACAGGGTGGCTGCTTAAATATCCTTTCGCACCCTCATGAAGCGCTGCAAGAGTCTTTGCCTTGGCTGAGGATGCTGCAATTCGCAGGGTGTGTCAGTCTTTTCCCTCTCCTGGGCTTTTGTTTCTAGGGTACGCTGCTCTGTAATACACCAGTGCCTGGAACACTGGAGGGCAACAAGTAAGGCATAGCAGAGAATTTCTTGCCCATGAATTTTTCCAAGCTAGGCCTTATTTGACCATTTGATTTAGTATCTCACTTTGAACTGTTGCTAGGGCCACTATGAAGGAAGGGGAGGAAGTGGCGGGCAGTTCCTAGTTCAGAGCAGGCCAGTGCTGTCCCCTTCCAAGAAAGAACTTGCTTTTCGGTGGGCAGGGTTAGGGTTTTTGCTTTTTGATTTTGGTTGATTTTTATCCCACTCTTCCAGCCTAGGCTGGCCCAGGGCGGCTTACAACAGAATAAAATTTCTCATAATACATAAAACACGATTTGTTACATTAATACAATTCCTGATAAATAATAATACAGTAATATAAAAACTGTTAAAATCAAACGTAATTTTAAAGTGCTAGCGATTCCAGTTTTTACTTCAGTTCTGTTGGTCTGCTTCAGTTGGGGGGGGGGGCTAGGACAGGCAGTAGTCACAGGGACTAGCGGCTCAGGGCGTGGTGGTGGTGGCGGCTCCAAAGGCCTGGCGGAAGAGTCCTGTTTTGCAGGCCCTGCAGAACTGTTAAAGGTCCCGCAGGGCCCTGGTCTTTGGGAGCTCATTCCCCCTCTCCCCACTGTCTGGTGAATGAGTAAAAGGAGAATTCACAGATAAGGCAAATTCTGTGCTGTGCGTGGTGAGGAGTTCTTCACGTTGTGGAGGACTGTGTAGCCATTGTGGCTAAAGTTCTCAGTAAGTTCCACTAGATCCTGTTAGCTGAGTGGATCGCAGCCAGGACAAACCTGTTCACCAGTAGGGGTTGCATTGCCATAACATTATCACAAATTGAGAAAATAATACGTTGTAAAATCTAATCATTGCAGTGAAAATAATAGTTGCTTGCAATGCTAATTTTGTTTACAGTTTCAAAGATTTTAACCTTTTTAACTTCTATAATGTTATCCCTTCCATTTTGCTTTTCTAGGTAAAAAACGTATGTGAGTGTAGAAATAAATTGATCTCCCAGTTTTGGAAATTACACACCGGTTCAAAGAGATGCCCCAATTGCAAGTGAGTGCAGATCTTTGCTCAGAAACCATGTAGCTTTTTGTGGACCCCTTCTTACATGTCAAGAAAGGCTGGGATTCTGCCTGTAGCTTGAATTGACTGTTGTGTGATTTTGTTTCTCCTCCTTTTGAAGAGCTGCAAGATCCCTTGTCCGCAAAGAGCACAATAGCAAACTCACTGTGACTTGCCCCACAGTGGTCATCCAAAAGTCAGGCAAACCAGTGATCGTGGAGGAATCAGCAGGTACAGTATTGTGCTTTGTCAGAAAGTTACGATGTTGTGATTTTACATTGATGAGCATTTCTTTACATTAGAACGTGCTACATAGTGTTCGATGGACGTTTTCACATTTGGCTTTAAATCCTTCTTGTATGTCTGAAAGGAGAGGTCAGCTGAAATGACTGTCAATGTACATTTTCTTTTTAGGAAATCTTTTTTTGTGTAACTCCCCACAGTTTCACACATTTCCCTAGAAGGCCAAGTATTCAGCTGTGACCGATTCCATTGTTAACTGAGTTCAGGCATCTGTTTTATTTAGATATTTATGCTTCACTTTTTCCTTATTGTGGGCCCAAAGTGGCTTACAACCCTGTTCTCCCTGTCTCCATTTTATTTCCTCATAATACCCTGGTAATGTTGGTTAGAAGAGAAGAGATTGGATTTATACCCCACCCTTCACTACCCAAAGGAGTCTCAGAATGACTTACAAACTCCTTTCCTTTCCCCTCCCCACAACAGACACCCTGTGAGGTAGTGGGGCTGAGAGAGCTCTCTCGAGGACTGCCCTTGAGAGAACAGCTCTAAAAGAACTTGTGACTGATCCAGGGTCACACCAGCAGTTGCATGTGGAGGAGTGGGGAATCAAACCTGGGTTCCCCAGATTAGAGTCCGCGCTCCTAACCACTGCACCAAACTAGAGGGTGTGTCCCTGGCCCAAGGTCATCGGCGAGCTTCCCTGGCAGAGTTGGGTTTCTGACCTGGGTTTCCCAGATCCTTCTCTGCAATCACAGTGGCACCCACAGTAAGAACAGGATGATAAAAATGTCAAAAGGGGAAGAAATGAACAGAAGAATATCAGAGGTTCTTTGCTGGATCAGACCAGTGGGCCATTCAGTACAGAATGCAGTTTCATACAACAGCCAACTAGTTCCTCTGGAGGGACAATGAAAACAGCCTAGAGGCAAAGTCCTTCCCCAGACATTGCCTCTTAGTGCCTTGGTTTCCGAGGTTACTCGTCTCTAAATATGAAAGTTCCTTTAGTCACCATGGCCAGTAGCAGAGCAGCTTTTAATTGTACATGTCCAGCCAAAGAGATGGAAATCTCCATCGGGTTGTTAAATACTTCAGAAAGTAACCACTGCACTTAAAGTCAAATCGAAACAGGCAGTGTGTTTTTCTGTTCCCAACACATATGAATTGCATGACTTCAGCAGAAATGTTCACACTCAAAGACATCCATCCGCCATTCTTTAGTCAGGAGAGTCAGATACTATATACGCATTTTAGCCAAGTCATTTCACTGGACATTTAATGTGAGATTGCCATTCAGGGGTAATGCTCAGTTTGCCTTCTGTACATGTCCAGCCAAAGAGATGGAAATCTCCATCGGGTTGTTAAATACTTCAGAAAGTAACCACTGCACTTAAAGTCAAATCGAAACAGGCAGTGTGTTTTTCTGTTCCCAACACATATGAATTGCATGACTTCAGCAGAAATGTTCACACTCAAAGACATCCATCCGCCATTCTTTAGTCAGGAGAGTCAGATACTATATACGCATTTTAGCCAAGTCATTTCACTGGACATTTAATGTGAGATTGCCATTCAGGGGTAATGTTCAGTTTGCCTTCTGTACAGTTAAACTGAGATTGCCATTCATGTGGATGCTCAGTTTGCCTTTTGAGTGTGCCGCTTTGCACAGAGCTCGGGCTATGCAGACTACCATTGGTATTGGACAAATGTCGTTTTTATTCATATTCTGTGCTAATACAACTGGAAGGTATTTTGCAAGTGGTTTGAAATGAAAGTACTTCACAATTCAACATGACTTTTCATTCCTTAGCCATAGATGACACTCAACTGGGAAAACGAGGTTACCTGACACCTAGCACTGCCAAAGACCATATTGAAGCTTTGTGGAAGAATGAAGGTGAAAACAATGGCTGTGTTGTGACCTATTGATAGTGGCTGTCAAAAGATGGCACTAGTGATATCTTGGAATCTATGTTATATCTGGCCAAATTTGTATGATTTCCTGTTAATCGTTTGTTTGGCTTTTCTGACTTTTGGCCTCTGGAAGGAGGGTGCTGCTGATAGTAGAGATGAGATATATTTGCTTTTACAAATATTGTGAAAGCGTGTAAAAGATCACCAGCATTTGGTTTTGGGACCCTCTGGAGCCTGGAACAAACAAAAAAATGCTGCTCCTGCTCTAAGAGAAATGCTGCCTGCCGTTCAGCACTTCGCCATTATGGTCCCCCCAGCAGGGAGTTCTTCTGAGCAAGAGGAAGAAAATTATGTTGCTGTGTGCTTGGGGTTGCAACCTCAGACATACGGTGGACTTACAAATGGCTAGCCCAGTATTTCTTTGCATGTATTCTGCATAGAATTTATATTAAGTGTTGGTTCTTGGTTGTCAGTCACATAAGCTGGTGGTGTTTTTATGGACTGGGACATTGCTGGGCTCAGCTTGAAGTATAGCAGGTGACCTAACCTTTCTGTCATTGTTCTGTTCAGGCTTTTTCCTCAGCATGCTTTTCTCTGGCATGATGGTCAGTGGAGATTCAACTTTCAATCCTGAGATGTTCTTCCTGGATAAACTTGTTGTTCCGCCATCTAGGTAATGAGGCTCTCTTGGTCTTCTTCACCATATAGTCTTGATTATTTTTATTTTTATTTTTGAGATTTCATCTGTTTTAGAAAGAGGGCATGGCTTACCTCTTCATAAATCGTGTGTTCTGATACAGGTATCGCCCAGTGAATTGTATTGGCGACCAGATGTTTGCAAACGGTCAAACGGTGAACTTGCAAGCTGTCATGAAAGATGCCCAGGTGGCACGGAAACTTCTGGCTTTCATGGCTCAAGATCTAAAGCAATCGATGCAAAATGAAGAGGAGGACATGCAGCAGGTGAGTTTTCAGTGAATCGAATCAAGGGGTCCGGTTCTATGGATCCCTGAACAAGGTGCCCCCAGCCGTCCTACTTCTCTCCATTGTTTCCAAGCCAAAGCCAAGGGACCAGTGCTGCACCTCCAACAGAACTAATGTCAAACCAGAGAGTCGAACCTGGAAAATCCCCAAATCACAAACCCTTTAAAAATTAAAAACCTTTTTTAAAGAGATACAATGCAAAGCAGTTCTAGTGCTTCCTCTGCTGTGTGATCTGATTTGCCTGGGAGAGTGCCCCCTCCCCCGGTTGCCCAGGAAACCTGTTAAAGGGGGGGGGGCAGGCCTGGGATCCTTAAAATGTTGGCCTCGGGTGTTCCCAAATATTTCTGGAAATATACCGGAGCTGGATACTGTCCAGATACCCAAATATACTCAAAGTACCAATAATGTATTTTTTGGTTATATATTTCGACCGGAAATGTTGTTGTTGTTCAGTCGCACAGTCGAGTCCGACTCTTCGCGACCCCATGGACGAACTCTCGCCAGGCCTTCCGGTCTTCCGCCGTCCTCTGAAGTTGGCTCAACTTCATGTTCGTTGCATCGATGACACTGTCTAACCATCTCATCCTTTGCCGTCCCCGTCTTCTTTGACCTTCAATCTTTCCCAGCATCAGGGTCTTCTTCTCCAGTGAGTGCTCCCTTCTCATTTGGTGGCCAAAGTATTTGAGCTTCAGTTTCATTATCTGGCCTTCCAGGGAACAGTCAACATACCCTACTTAAATAATGATAAGAAAGAAATCCCTAAAAAGTCACAGAATTCTGTAAAAGAAGCTGTTGCTGGAAAAACCCTCTATGTCAGTGCATGAATCAGAGGACTATGCATCAGTCTTACACTTTTTGGAGTCAAGGAACAGAGAGGACTATGGCAGAGCAATTCTGGGTTTTCTTGGGTGGTAGATGTGCCTCAGACACTTTTCAGTCGGGCTTCAGGCTTGGTTTTGGAACCCAAATGGCCTTGGTCGTCTGGTAGATGATCTGCACTTGCAGCAGGATAGAAGCAATGCTTTGCCACTAATTTTGCTAGGTCTTTCAGCAGAGTTGTGATATTGTTGAATGTGCAGTCCTTTTGGAGAACCAGGTGGGCGTTAGAGGGGTAGCTCTGAAGTTGTTTTTGATCTTGCCTTTATGAGAGAGAATGCAGAGAGTGGCGAAAGGAGATGTGGTCCCTGAAGAAGTTGATAGGTGGGGGGTCACCAGGCTTTCGCCTGTCCCGTGTGCTATTAAATTGTCAGGATCGGACCCCTGCCATGATCAGTGATTGTATATTGCTGCCCTGTGTTTGTTTTGCTTACTTTTGCTTTTGTAGCCCCTGCCTGCATTGCACATTTGCCTGCTCCGCTTGGTACCCTTATCCGTCCTCCCTGACATTCTTAAGGGGGGGAGAGTGTGAGAATGAGTGCCTGGAGTTGTGCGGAGGCTCCGCTCGTAATTTTCCCGAAGCCACACACATACACATGGGCTGCCTGGCCTGCTCAGCTGGTGGCCTGAGGCACTGTAAGGCTGGGTCCGAAGTTTAGAAGGGGGCTCGCTTCAAAAAGTTTGAGGACTGCTGTTGTAAGGTGTAAAGAACATTTACTCAAGTAGCACACCACTGCTTTAATACTGTCTTCCTAGATGCCAGGTTCTTTTCATATCAGGAAACCTCTGGTTCCGTGTTTGGGTGTACAAAATTCCATGATCGTGGATGAAGGGAATTAATTCCGAACCGTCCTTTCCATACTCCTAACAAAGGATTCCCAGTCCTAACAGAGGATTCCCAGTGGAGACAGAGAACTGCAATTGAGTGTAGGGGGTTATTCCAGCCAAAAGCTCCCTAGAAAAGCTGGACACGGACCATTTGAAAATCTCCACCCCACCCCTGGCCAAAGAACATTAACAAAGAAAGCAGCACCACCAGCCAGGGGGGAGAAAGGCATAAACTCCGTAACAAGTTTTGTGGAGTATGAAAACATATTGTGTTGAAGGTCAATATGGTGGTCAAATCACGGATTGGATCCTGGCTACATTTTCCAGTTGCCGAATGGAACTTTCCTGCCCCCCTTCTTGCTGCAGCCCGTGCGTCTTCACAGGATGCTACTTCTGGGGGACGGGGTCCCGGGAGGAATGGCGCGAGGGTTTGCGGTGGGAAGGGTGGGTGGGGGGATTACCAATCCAGTCTGGATCCAACCCATTGGCTAGTGGGGTTTTCCCGTTTTTTGTCTGTTTTAGTGCCAGTGAAGAAGACCTTGTTGTAGTGAGACAGGTTTGGCCATAAAATGGACTTATTGTGTTCCCCCTTCCCTTTCTTTATGTGAAATAACTGATCACATTTAAATTAAGGGACTCTTAAGTTAGCCCCCCTGAAGCTCTCTGCACCTTCTTTTTGGGTGTGGTGCGGAAAGTGGCAGAGGCAGGGCCATTTGTGCCCTGTGGTTTCTTCTCTCCCAAGTGGCTGGGGGCCACAGATCCCCTGTCTCTCCCCCCCTCCGCTGTTTTGTTTCTTTCATGCTTCTGCCATTATTAAGCAAAGAATTAGTAGGCACATAGATGAACAAAACCTATTGAGGCAGACTCAGCACGGTTTCTGTAAGGGAAGATCTTGTCTCACTAACCTGTTAATGTTCTTTGAGGGGGTGAACAAACATGTGGACAAGGGGGATCCAATAGATATTGTTTACCTTGACTTCCAGAAAGCTTTTGATAAAGTTCCTCTTCAAAGGCTCCTAAGTAAGCTCAAAAATCATGGGATAAAAGGACAAGTCCTTTTATGGATCAAAAACTGGCTAATTAATAGAAAACAGAGAGTGAGTATAAATGGGCAATTTTCTCAGTGGAGGGTGGTAAGCAGTGGGGTACCGCAGGGATCGGTTCTTGGTCCACTGCTTTTTAACTTGTTCATTAATGATTTGGAGATGGGAGTAAGCAGTGAAGTGGCTAAATTTGCGGATGATACGAAGTTGTTCAGGGTGGTGAAAACCATTGAGGATTGTGAGGCACTCCAAGGGGATCTGTCAAGGATGGGCGAGTGGGCGTCAACATGGCAAATGGGGTTCAATGTGGCCAAGTGCAAGGTGATGCACATTGGAGCCAAAAATCCTAAATATAAATACACATTGATGGGGTCTGAACTGGCAGAGACTGATCAAGAGAGAGATCTTGGAGTTGTAGTAGATAACTCACTGAAAATGTCGAGACAGTGTGTGACTGCAATAAAGAAGGCCAATGCTATGCTGGGGATTATTAGGAAGGGTATTGAAAACAGATCAGCCAATATAATAATGCCCCTATATAAATCAATGGTGAGACCTCATTTGGAATACTGTGTGCAGTTCTGGGCACCACACCTTAAAAAGGATATTATAGCTTTGGAAAAAGTGCAGAAAAGGGCAACTCGAATGATAAAAGGGTTGGAACACTTTCCCTATGAGGAAAGGTTAAGGCGCTTAGGGCTCTTTAGCTTGGAGAAAAGACGACTGAGGGGTGACATGATCGAGGTTTATAAGATTATGCATGGGAAAGAGCAGGTAAAGAAAGAGGTACTTTTCTCCCTTTCTCACAATACAAGAACTCGTGGGCACTCCATGAAACTGCAGAGCGGTCGGGTTAGAACGGATAAAAGGAAGTACTTCTTCACCCAAAGAGTGATTAACACATGGAATTCACTGCCACAGGAAGTGGTGGGTGCTACAAGCATGGACGGCTTCAAAAGGGAATTAGATAAGCATATGGAGCAGAGGTCCATCAGTGGCTATTAGCCACAAGGTATAGCTAGGGGCTCTGGGGCAAGTGATGCTCTGTCTTCTTGGTGCTTGGGGGGGGGGGGTCACCAGTGGGAGGGCTTCTAATGTCCTGGCCCCACTGGTGGACCTCCTGATGGCACCTGGTATTTCTGGCCACTGTGTGACACAGAGTGTTGGACGGGATGGGCCTTAGGCCTGATCCAACATTGGCGACTCTTATGTTCTTATGACGGAAGTTTGGTTGTCTCTTCCACAGCCAGGAGAGCAGCCCTTGGAGCCCCTGGACCGTTATGTCTTGTCAACAATTCCTGGGCAGACGATGGCAGATAAGCTGTACAACATCTGGATTCGTCTTCAGAGCCATGTCAATATTTTGTTTGACAGTGACACGGACAAGCTAATGTCAGAAAAATACCCTGGTGTGCGTCAGGTGAGAGCTGCAAGCATGGCTTATGAGGGTTGTAATGAGGTGGTCAAGAATTACCTGAAGGGTTGTTTTTTTTGTTTTCTGGGGTTTTTTAAATATTCCTCTTCTAGAAGCAGGCATTTCCATGGCCGGTGTCTCTACTGGTTGAGATAGTGACCGTGACACGACCTTTTTAATGTGTGTCTTTTTTATTTCAAATTTATGATTGAAGATTTTGGAAAAAAAGGAGGGCCTGTTCCGCAAACATATGATGGGAAAGCGAGTGGATTATGCAGCTCGATCAGTCATTTGCCCCGACATGTACATTGGGACCAATGAGATCGGGATTCCTATGGTAAGAGGCAAGCAGTGAAGGAGATGGCTTATCCGTGGGGAGGTTTGGGGTTAGTGGTTTTATAGCTTCTAGCATTTGCAAAGGAAATTGTGATTTCAGCTGAATCCCCACCGAAGGTGCTGGGGATGTGGGGGCTCTTCCCCTGGAGGTCTGCTGGGCATGCTCGGAGTTTCCTGCAAAAGGCTAGGAGGCCCCTTAGCTGGTTTATTCATTTTGGAAGCAATACTTGTTGTCGCCGTGTTCCCTGTTTCATGGACAATTGCCCATGAAGATAGAGATCAGGAACTGCCATTCATTTCCCCAGGACCTTACCTCTTAAGCACCACCTATTGCCATATGAACCCGCTTTTTATTATTAATTTTTTATTTCATATATAAGAGAAAAACAAATGGACAAACATACAGAAATACATATAAAGGGGAAGTACAATTTGTATCCTTTTTACCACATTCCTTGACCTCATGCTATAACCAAAAAGTTTATTTCATTTCATCCCACCTTATAATTCTAATATGTACCTTCTGCTAACAGATATGTATATAGTTCCTGTTTCCTTTTATTTTGGTTAAAAGTCCAGGGATTTTAAGTATTATTCTCTTGTATCCATTCATAGAACCTTGACCATGTGTCCTCAAAATCTTCTCTATTATTTCCTCTTAACATTATAGTTTGTAAGCCGCTCTGGGACTCCTTTGGGTAGTGAAGGGCGGGGTATATTTTTGTTGTTGTTCAGTCGCACAGTCGAGTCCGACTCTTCGCGACCCCATGGACCATCTCCCGCCAGGCCCTCCTGTCTTCCGCAGTCCTCCGAAGTTGGCTCAATTTCATGTTCGTTGCATCGATGACACTGTCTAACCATCTCATCCTTTGCCGTCCCCGTCTTCTTTGACCTTCAATCTTTCCCAGCATCAGGGTCTTCTCCAGGGAGTGCTCCCTTCTCATTGGGTGGCCAAAGTATTTGAGCTTCAGTTTCATTATCTGGCCTTCCAGGGAACAGTCAGGGTTGATTTCTTTTAGGATTGACTGATTTGTTCTTCTTGCAGTCCAAGGGACTCTCAAGAGTCTTCTCCAGCACCATGGGGTATAAACTGCCACCAAACCCAGCGATCCAGCTCAGCTTCACGGAAGCTCTCCCAGAGCTGGTCCGCCGCAGTGCCGAAAACCAGAAGTCCCATATGAACCTGCTTGACCACTGGGGCCCTTGTGGCAGCTCTGCCATTTAAGTGCCCATCTCTTGTGGTGAGGTGGGTGGCTACCGCAGACAGCTTGTCTTGTGGGACCTCATCTGTAGGATTTCTGCCGTACACCCGTTTGGCTGTCACTTCCTACTCTGAGAGTTAGGTTCTAAAGAACACATTTTTGTTGCCCCAGGCCTTTGTTGATAGGTCACCAGTGTTTTGGCTTTTATGATACTTGCTGCAAATACAGATATTCCTGCTTGGGTGGTTTATTTATGTACTTAATCTTTTTATTGATTTGTTGGTTTGATTATATCATAGCTTTGTTAGCCAGCACAAGAACTTTGGTGAGCGGTGGGCTACAAGCGCTTCACATAAATAAGGGACATGGCAGCAAGTGAATTGTATTTGGCTGGCAGAATGGTGACTGGACTGCGGAATTCGAGAATAGATTGAGAGGAATGAAAGTCATCCCTCAGGGATGGAGTTGTGTGCACTATCTCCAGTGAAAAGCATGCATGACAACTTGAGGCTTTTTCCCCCCTCACAGGTCTTTGCCACCAAACTGACCTATCCTCAGCCTGTAACTCCTTGGAATGTCCATGAATTGAGGCAAGCTGTTATTAATGGGCCTGGTGTGCATCCAGGTGCCTCCATGGTCATCAACGAAGACGGGTCTCGCACCATCTTGAGTGCAGCCAGCCAGACCCAAAGAGAAGCCATCGCCAAGCAACTCTTAACTCCTTCCACTGGGACACCAAAGCCAGGGATAAAAACTGTGAGTGTTGCCTGCACGGAGAGTAACTTGGTAGTTCAGCACAAGAGACGTGACTTTGCTGAAGCTGTAAATCTTATTTTAGTCCAAGTTCTGCCAGGTCTTTCCACTTTTATTTATACTATGCTATACTTTCAAACTATTTTGTGTATGAGGTATATATGAGATATATATAGTTACAGGGATAAAAAGTAGTGCAGCTGTGTGATTCTGAGTGGTGTAAGAGGAATTTATTTGTCTGCATTTCATCCACGCAGACATTGTTCAGAGTTCCTACAGAATCATGTAGAATCCTGACTTTGAGAGGTCCTTTGCAACAGCCGCTCCCTGCTGGTGGTACAGTGCCATCTGAGGCGGCCGATGGAGTCATGGCCCCTCCCCCAAAGGAAGAGGTGGAGCTAATTGGCCTTTGGATCGTTTCAACTTTGGTCTTAATGGCTTTCCCATTGTTATGTCTTGGTAATCCCCAATGGGGGGGGGGGCGTGTGGTCCCCTTGGCACCTGCCAGTGCGTTTCCTTGGTGCCCACTTGCTTCTTCCCCAAAGCATCCCTGCCCAACAGCAAAGAGCTCATCCTGGCTAGCCACCCTCTCATTCGAGCAGGAGGCACTTCAGAAGAGCCCAGGAGGCATCATCTGTATGTCTCCGGGGAACACCCGTTTGGAAGCAGCGGCCTGCATCAAACGAGGATGCTTGGAACCTACTGATGTTTTGTGCAACCTCCCAATATTTGGGGGTTAAACTGAGCCCCCCATTTATGCCCTCCCTGCAGCCATCCTGTGATGATGGGCATACTACCTGTTCTTACAATTCCACAAGCTAACCCTGGTATGTCTCATACAGCTGTTTTTAGAAATTCCATATAGTATTAGCTGCTTCCTCTTGGAATCCATCCTTTTCTTTATATACGCGTCTTGCTAGTTTCAAAGAATGTCCATTTGAAAAAGCAGTAAACTTTCCTTGAGCATGGTAGAGTGAGACACACACACCCAAAAAAACCTGTAGTTTTTTTAGGTAAAGGTAAAAGTTTCCCTTGCTCAAAAGCCAGTTGAATCCGACTCTAGGGATGATGCGGTGCTCATCTCCCTTTCCAAGCCGAAGAGCCAGCGCTGTCCAAAGACATTTCCATGGTCATGTGGCTGGCATGCCTAGACGCTGAGGCGCACGGGACGCTGTTACCTTCCCACCAAAGTGGTACCTGTTTATCTACTTGCAGTTTCTTGCTTTCAAACTGCTAGGTTGGCAGGAGCTGGAACTAGAGACGGGAGCTCACTCCGTCATGCGGCACACTCGGGTCTCGAACTGCTGAGCGACAGACCTTCTGGTCTGCAGCTTAGTGTCTTAACCACTTGAGCCATATTTTGCCCCAAATACCATGAATGAAAAGATCCTTGTCCTCAGCACAGGGCTGCAGGCATTCTGCTGTTGAGTTTGAAGTTTGGGATGAAGGAGGCTTTTCACAGCAGAACTTCCCCTCGTCAGTCATCTCCCCGCCCCCCCGCCCCCCCAAAAAAAAGCTGCCTTGTCTGTTTCCTGTTTCCAGACCTGTTTTCAGCTTAGTTCAGTGATGGATTGTAAAAAAAGGTGGCCTCCTCATTAGTTTTGGTCAGTGGACTATACCTTAAAGGTGAAGGGAGGGGCCCAAGTTTAAAGTCCCTAGCGGGGAAGATGTCTTTCATCTTTTGCTGCCTCTTTAAATGAAAAGCTTATGGTCCAGAATAGTACCTTGACTCCCTTAGCCATGCCTCAGTTTCTACTTTTCTGTTTGCTCACTGCTCTCTGGAGACCCAGCTATGGTGTCATGGTTACGAGCGGTGGCCTCTAATCTGGGAGAACCGGGTTTGATTCCCCACTCCTCCTCCTCCACATGCAGCCTGCTGGGTGACCTTGGGCGAGTCACGGTTCTCTCAGAGCCACCTCCCTCACAGGGTGTCTGTTGTGGGGGGGGGGGGGGGGAAGAAGGGAAGGTGATTCTAAGCTGCCCTGAGACTCCTTCAGGTGGTGAAGAGCAGGGTGTAAAACCAACACAGACACTTCTGTGTGTTCGCTTCTTCTGTCCCCCAGTTTCTATGTGTAGCAGTTCTCAAACTCCTAGGATAATAACTTTTTTCATATGTCTGAACGTCAATCTCTCACAGGTGTGCCGCCATATT
>NW_015163133.1:329423-343396 GCF_001447785.1 Gekko japonicus
AATCGCCAGCCCACCCTTCACAGGCCCTCCATCCAAGCCCACCGAGCCAGGATTCTACCCGAGGAGAAGGTTCTGAGGCTCCACTATGCCAGTTGCAAAGCCTACAATGCGGACTTTGACGGGGACGAGATGAACGCTCACTTCCCCCAGAACGAGCTCGGCCGAGCAGAAGGCTTCCTCTTGGCTTGTACTGATGAGCAATATCTCGTTCCAAAGGTAAACCACTTAACCACTGAGCAAATCCTGATTGGTAGTCACTTAGCGATCTTGACGTTTGGAGGGTGGATTCGTAGAAAGCAAGGTCAGCCATTGAATGAATGGCAACACTTTTACATCACCTGTCTACAGAAAGTTCCCAAAGTTCTCTTGTCATTGTCTTGTCAGCTTGATGAATAAGAGGGCAAGTGTCTGGGTGTGTTAAAAAGCATTAGGTTCTTGGTCCCATAGTTCTTCAGGCACACAGAAGTGACCTTCAGAAGCGTGTGCTGCTTACCACATCTGTCCTGCTGGTCCTGGTCCCAGGCAGGCAGGCAGGAGGAGTATGAGGGCGTCTATGGTATGTGGCAGTCCAGACCCGTGCAGAGCTTTTAAATTGTCCTCCATATTGGTTGTTGGATTTGAGAATAAGGAACTAGGAAGTGCAGATAAGGACCCGGGACCCAACTTCAGCCCCCTCATTCTCATGATGGTGGGGTAGTTGGTGATTCCGAAATAAGGAGAGGGAAGGACTGTTTTAGAAAGGGTGTAGGAGCTGCGGTGGCTCAAGTGGTTCAGACGCTGAACTGCAGGCTGTGGAAGGTCGGTAGTTCAGCAGTTCGAGACCCGAGTGTGCCGCATGACGGAGTGAGCGCCCGTCTCTAGTTCCAGCTCCTGCCAACCTAGCAGTTCGAAAGCAAGACATTGCAAGTAGATAAATAGGGACGACTTTGGTGGGAAGGGAACAGCGTCCCATGCGCCTTGGCGTCTAGTCATGCCGGCCACATGACCACGGAAACGTCTTCGGACAGCGCTGACTCTTTGACTTTGAAACGGAGATGAGCACTGCAACCCTAGAGTTGGACTCGACTGGCTTTCGAGCAAGGGAACCTTTACCTTTACCTAGGCAACTGCAGAGGACCCTGAGGTGTTTCAAGACAGCAGACTTCTAAACAAAATAAAGCAGGCTTGAGCCTAAAGTATAGTCGCCTCAGAGCTTCATGCCATTCAGCCTCCTCCCTGTAGCCACCACACCTCCCACCCTCCCTAACAAGGTTCTTCTTCTAGGTGCTCACCTCCAGAGTCCCATATACATCATTGTATCATTGACCCCAGTATCATGGATAAGGGCAGGATCCCTGACATCGGTTCAGACCCATTTCTCTTTGTTATCCTCCCTGTGACTGGGCTCAAGAAGGACGGTTCCATGTTGACTGGGAACAGGGCTCCACTGCTTCGTATTGAAGTCACCGGTGCCACGCTCCTGAGAATCGCAGAAGCCAACATGTTTTCTTGGCCTCCGTTCTCTTCTCTTTAGCCTTCAGCACTGGTAACCACAGTGTCCCATCCACGGACCATCTCTGCTTTGCCTTCATTGCTTCCCTTGGTTTTGATGGTTATGCGTGCCAGCAACATCCACCGCAGTGTCGTCAATCTACCAGCTCAGTGTCATCGCAGTCCTGATGTGAATCTCATTTTTGCATGGCACTTCAAGGTGAAGGAACCTGTTGATGCTCCGGGTTCTGGATTGCTCCCTCAGAGGCTTGACTCTCTTGTCAGGAAGACTGTCTGCCATTCTCAGCCTGAGAGTAGTCACTCAACGAGTACGTCAAAAGTATCTGTCCTTTCCCTTCCAATCCTGGGATCTTGGTTAGCTTCTATCAAGTCTTACAGACACCTATTTCCACGTTTCAATTTGATCACAACATTACAGATTTCTCTTTTTCACTGTGCCTACTGGCACTACACAGTGTTGCCCTTTGGTCTGTCTACAACCCCCAAGGGTGTTTACTAAGCCCACGGCAGATATTCAGCAGCATCAAGGGGTGGGTTAATTGGTTTCTCACAGCTCCATCTCATCTTTGCCACAGATAGAGTCCTACTTTCTGGTATCACCCTGCTGTGTTGCACAAAAATGAAAATAGCCCTTTTGCTCTGCCCATGGAAGATTGCTGACACAGACGCGGCAGAGCTGCTAAGGCTCGTGGAGGTGAGGCGTGCAGAACTAACCAAGGATGCCAGAAAAGACAGACAGAAAGTTGGAATCTGTCTCTCTGTCTCCAAAGTAAAGGCAGAAGGACTTGGAAAATGGCCTTTTGAAGCAAAGAATAAGAAGATGATCAGAGACTTCTCTCATAACAACTAACAAAACATACAAAAAGCGAATTGTTATAAGCAAGAACTCAACAAGTATATTGTGATAATAAAACTAATGGTACTAACATATTTACTAACAGTGATAAGATCTCCTTCTCTTGGGGTTTTAGTCTAGTGTGGTTTGCTTTTCTTTATCCCTAGTTGTAGTCCCTCCCCTATACTTCTTTGTAGTTTGTAGTATATGCAAAATAAAAAAATATCCCTACAGGGATTAAAAAAAAGAAAGAAGAAAGTTGGAATCTGTCTGCGAATGAGTTGAAGATGCTCTTGATAAATGACTGTACTCAGGCGGGACCCAGTGCAAGCCGCACAAATCCAGCTGGTGTTGGAGGCAGCAGGAGCTGAGCAATCCAGTCCACAAAGCAGAAGTTTGGCTCAGAGAACTGGAACTAGGAGAACTGCACCTGCAGGAAGAGAGAGAGGAAAAAGAGGAGCAAGTCCAGATGACGGAGGCAGAATCCAAGCATCAGGAACTCTAGATGCAAGCACTGATGGTCAGCGTTACCCAGAAATGTAACCGAAAGGCTCTCACACCAAAGGCTGAAGCAGCGTGCCCTCTTTCAAATTTATTTATCACATTTATATCCCGTCTATCCTGTAACTGGGCTCAGGGCGAGTAAATACAATAAAATTTAAAACAGATTATAAACACACAAAATCAGTAGTTGCGGCTTGCCATGGGGAGATTCCAGCCCAGTGTGTGTGTCAAGTTGCTTGTAACGTTATATGTAATGTCAGCTGCCCAGCACACAAAGGCTTATTGTGCCCTTGAGCAAAGCACTGGATGAGCTCCATGATGCTTGGCGTTGTGTGTTTCTCTGAGGGTTGTTGCAAAATGGGTTTCAAAGCTGTTTTCGTTACAGCTTTGAAATAATGTTTTGTTACCTCTGTGGTGCTTTTTCTTTTTAGGCATTTCTTTGCAGTGCACGCTTTACAAAGATTTGGCCGTCTTCTTTCTCCTCAAAGCCCAGGCCTCCCATTCCCTAGACTTGCCTCTTATGTGGCCTGCCAGTATGCATGGGGTGTGTGTGGTGAACAGAACTGCTGTGGGGACCCTTCGGCCTGCCGGGGCAGGGGCCTCGGAGCTGTAGTCTAAGGTCCCTTTAATGCATTCCAAATGATTGTCTTCTCAGCAAGCTGTAGGATGTCCTCGTGATGCTTCCCCTTCAATGTGTGATGTCTTTCTCAGGATGGGAAGCCATTAGCAGGCTTGATCCAAGATCACATGGTCTCCGGTACCAGCATGACCACACGGGGCTGCTGCTTTACCCGAGAGCAGTACGTGGAACTGGTGTATCAAGGGCTGACCGACAAAAAGGGGAGAGTGAAGCTTCTGCCTCCAGCCATTATGAAACCACAGCATTTGTGGACAGGAAAGCAGGTAAGATTACTAGACGCTTTGAGTGTTTGGTGCTGAGTAGTGTGGCTTTAGGCAAATCTGTGCAGTATTTACTTTCTTATCTGAACTCATTTTATTCTTTATTTATTTCAACTGTTCTGTGCTGCCTTCTCAGCGGCCTGCTCAAGGTGGCTCACAAAATAAAACCAGCCAGCATTAAACTACGAAGCATAACCTGTTTGTAAGTCTGAATGATCATCATAATAGTCCTGCGGTTGAAGGCAGTGAAAAGGAATGTTTTGGCCTGGTACCTAAAAGAGTACCATGTGGCACGTGAGTTTGGGGGGAAAGCATTCTGCAGGCAAGGTGCCACCACTGAAAATGCCCTGTTTGTAGTCACATCGACCTTACCTGTGCAGGTCGGGGTGCAGAGAACATGGTTTGGGACACAGGTGGGGGTGCGCAAAAAAAAAAGGTTGGTATTTTTTGGCTTTGGGTATATCAGAGCCGAAAAATATCAGTAAATGCCAAATTTTCACAATCCAATACCGGTCAAGTATTGGGACTGGGGAATTGGTCAGTATTGCTGGGTATATTCAGGTCTGCTATGCCCAGTGGGAGGGAAGGAGAGACGGGTTAAAATGCCGCCTCTCCCTCCCAAAGCCCCTGCAGCTATCCTGGTCAGCTGTCAGTTTTAAGCCATTTAAACCTCACAGCAGACAAGCCCCGGGAGTGAAACTGGCCCGGGGGGGTGGGGTGGAAAAGCCTCCTCTCTCCGCCATCCCTTCCCCGGCTGCCCCCAGAGTAGCTGGAGAAGGGCAGGCAGGGAGCCCAGGCGTTGTTCCCGTGGCTGCCTTTGGCTTCTCAGCCTGCCCACCGTGTTGGGTCGGCTGGCGCAGGCAAGGCAAGACATGGAAACGTGCCTCCTTCCCTCCCTGAGCCTCTCCGCTGCTGCAGAGAGGCTCTGGGCGGAAAGGGAAAGTCAGCGCGCAGGGATGTCCAGTGCCAAATTCGGCGAGGGGAGGAAAGGCATTTAAACATGCCTGTGCTGTCTCTGCCTGTCCTTCTCCAGCGGCTCCTCCTTGGTGCTTTGGGGGGGGGGGTGGCGGCAACAGTGGGAGGGCTTCTGGGGTCCTGGCCCCACTGCTGGACCTCCTGATGGCACCTGGTGTTTTTGGCCACCGTGTGACACAGAAGAGTTTTGGGCTGGATGGGCCATTGGCCTGATCCAACATGGGCTTCTCTGATGTTCTTATGCTGGGGCCAGTTGGGGAAGCCAAGGGCAGTCATGGAACCGTGCCTGAGCTCCCTGCCTGCCCTCCTCCAGTTGCCCTGCGGCTGCAGGATGCCTGGAGAAGGATCGGTAGAGACAGGGCAGGCATATTTAAATGCCTTCCTTTCCCTCCCTGAACTGTGATCCACAGAGTCAGTTTTACTGCTGCCACAATTACAGAGTCAGTCCGAATATGAAATGCCATTAAATCTTCCTGACATCACAGCTGAAGGTAGGGCATGCCGGTGCGCTGGCATGAATGCCTTTCTGTACTTCGGATGAATCTCAGATGAGTCGTTTGGCTTTGTCGTTGGAGGCTGGATGCCGACTGGAAAGGTTGAGCACACTCCGTGGGCTCTAATCACTGTGCTCTTGTGGTGAAAGTCTCGCAAACATTTTCTAATGAGCTGTGACAGTTCTTGTCTACTTGCGACTTCTGTCACGTCATGCACCCAGACATAATAGTTTACGGCTCAATAATCTCTCCAAATCACTCGTGTGGGGGTCCAGCTTGACTAGTCCAAGGAGATTTAGATCTGGGGTTGATTTTAGAGTCGTAATTTTCAAATTGAATGCTGTTCCCCAGGCCTTTGCTTCATAAGACTTCTCCCCAACTTTGGCTCTCAGGGCTATTCCAGACACACACGGAGGTGTTCCCAGAATATTGTGTAGGAGTCTTAATAGAGGTCTGTCGATACCGTCTGTCACTGCACTGATCCAGACCCCGGTGGCATGTAGCATCTGCCCAGCAACTTTAGCGCTGAATACTTCGACTGCAGCAGGAACATCCTGGCCACCCGTGGAAAGCTGAAATCTTGAGATGGCCTCCCCAGTACTCATAGGAGCTCTAACGACAGAGTTCAAGTGCACCTTCCAGGAAAGATTTGCTTGAAAGATGATTCCTAAATATTCAAAATGCTCTACCTGCTACCAACCATTTATACTTCTTTATCTTCTGGGGGTTTTTTACTAAAAAGAAGGACCTTAGGCTTAGCAACATTAATAACAAAGCTCTCTCTGGAACAGTATTCCGAGAAGCAACCTATGACCTTGTGTAGGCCAACCGCTGATCTTGACAAAAGGGCGGTATCATCCATGTGGAAGGGACAGGGTAATTTAACAGGGGCCAGGCAAGGTGGGTGAAATTCATTTCCAGATATGTAAGAAGTTAAGTCATTAAGGTACAAATTGAATGACAGCAGAGCAAGGATGCATCCGTTCTTAACTGCTCTGTTCAGTGGAATATCCCTGGTCAGTTCACCAGCAGGACCACATCTCACCTGAGCAGTACACTGAGCGAAGAATTGTTGGATCAGGAAGAGGAGGCGCTTGTCCATAGAAGATTTGTTCAATGTATCCCATAATCTTTGTCTAGGGGGCTGCTCTGAGATCCATGATGGCAAATTATAATTATGGACAAAATTAGTCGCATTTAAACAATAAACGTGCCTTTAAAAGTCTGTTGAATATATCCACAGGAATTATTTTCTAATGTGGGTTGCTTACAAAAAAGTCAACATACATTTTGAGTGAGTAAAACCTTGTCTTAAAAAGTATTTCACCCTTTCCAAAAAGAGAACTGTTTTTTATCAATGCTCCCTAAAATGTCCAAGTTTTTCATAGGTGGAAAAAATCATTGGAAAAAAGCAATCACTTTTCTCCAAAATTTTCCAGGATTTCCCAGTCCTTTGCATCTCTAGTTACAAGGCTTCTTGTGGTCACTGTCTAATAAGGCCCTTTTACCCTTGCCCTTTACCCACCTATGCATTTGACAGAATGGGCAGAAACAGAGGAGCACCATCATCTGGTGCCTAATACAGGACCAAAAGCCTTCCCATACCTGTGCTGTTTCCAGGGGTCATTTCGTAGAAAAAGAGGTGCAGGAGCTCATTAGCATAACTTATTTGCATATGCCACACACCCTGACATTACTGGAAGTGTGTCAGAAGGCAACTCCCACCACTCAGGCTCTACTGGACTGTTTTGGATTGCTAGCTATTGGGGGGGGGGACATGCAGATCTGTCCTAGCAGAGGAGGGAGGGCTTGTAAACTTGGTCTTAAAGGTGCCACTGGACTGTTTTGGATTGCTAGCTATGGGGGGCCGGCTCTGCAACTTACTTGGCTGCTTCTTGCTCTGACTGAGGGCTGCTGGGAGCAGGGGGCGGGGTTTGTTGCATGTGCCTGCCCCCTGGGCTCTTTACTGCCGGAGCTCCGCTCCTGTGCGCTCCCACAGGAAATGACCCTTGGCTGTTTCTAATTCCTTGATAAGTTTGTGTAGTGCTTGTACTTTCATACGTTAGTAGTAAAAATCGCCAGCGCCACCCAGAAAGGGATATGTATGTAGTGCAGTTTTTATCCTGTCCTCCTCTCAAGGAAGTCAGGGTAGGGTACATCCTTCTCCCCTCCTCCATGTTGCCCTCATAACAGCCTTGTGAGGTAGGTCAGGCTGAGAGAGAGAGAGAGAGAGTGTGACTAACCAGAGAACTTCATGGCATGCTGGGGATTAGGATCTGGTTATCCCAGATCCTGGACTGACGCCCTAACACACACACACACACCCCATCTGCAGTGATAACTGTGATGGAGGAGCCAGCTGCGTATCATGCTCTTAACTGGTTGTAGTAATTTGGTCCTTTTGCTATTTTATCACAGGTTGTTTCTACATTGCTGGCAAATGTAATTCCAGAGGACTGGCCGCCACTGAATCTGTCGGGGAGAGCTAAAATTGACGGCAGAGCCTGGGTGACAGCCTCTGAACCCAGCATGCACTCCTCAGGCCTCAACTTTATGTGTGAATCTCAGGTATGAGGGTGCAGAATTCACAGGTTTGTCTTTTGCCTCCATAGCCAGATAAAAGACCCAGGGTTTTTTTGTAGGAGGAACCCTTTGCATGTTAGGCCACACGCTCCTAATGTAGCCAATCCTAATGAGTTTCTGCTGTTGGGTGTGGCCTATTATGCTCATGAGTTCCTGCTGGGTGTGGCCAACTTGGGAGCCAGCCGGAACTCCATTCCTGCGTGTTCCTGCCCGAAAATAGCCCTGATTTTTATCCTGTTCTTCCAAGGAAGTAAGGGTAGGATATGTCCTTCTCCCTTCCTCCATTTTGGTTGCACAACTATAGTGGATTGGCCTTAACCAATTCCTACTTTGTCAAATAGAAATCAGTGTGTGTCCATGTACGCAGGAATGTGTGATTCATTCTGGACGTGCCAGTCCTAACTGGATGCTTTGTGTGCCTGCTAGGTGATCATCCAGAATGGGGAGCTGCTGTGTGGGGTCCTGGACAAAGCTCACTATGGCAGCTCTGCCTACGGTTTGGTCCACTGCTGCCACGAGGTCTACGGTGGCGAGACGAGTGGGAAGGTGCTGACGGCCCTGGCACGGCTCTTCACGGCTTACTTGCAGTTCTACAGGGGCTTTACAATGGGTGAGTGGGACCGTGGTCTTTTCAGTTCAGCCACAGGCTAAAACGGGACACCTTCTGAAATGTTTTTAATAATCTGTATCTTTTAAATTATTGCCGTGATCCAAAGTACAGGTTTTGCTACAACAACCATAATAATCCCCACGGGGGGGAAATAGTGCTGTAGTTGGTTAACTGAAGTTAAAAAACCCTCAATGTATTATTAAACCAATATTTAGTTTCAACTGACAGACTGGCATTTAAGAGGATAATGCCCCCCCCCTTTGGGAAAGGACAGGCTGTAAATCTGGGTCCCCTATCAGCCCAGGGAGTGATGCATAAACACGAAGAAGACACGTGGTTAATATTGCAACTGGAACAAATCATGGTGGTTTTTTGAAGCACGGTGCAGATAAATGATTTTTGTCCCAATGACATATGCCTAACATCAGGGCTATTTTGGGGCAGGAACGGAGTTCCGGCTGGCTCCCAAGTTGACCACGCCCAGCAGGAACTCATTAGCATAATAGGCCACACCCAACAGCAGAAACTCATTCGGATTGGCTACATTAGGGGTGTGTGGCCTAACATGCAAAGGAGTTCCTGCTCCAAAAAAGCCCTGGGTTTTGACAACAAACAAGGTAAACAGAATAAGAAGCTAAAGGTGGGTATGGCTGGATGACCACACTTCTGGTAAGGTGGGGTGTGTGGCCTAATATGCTAATGAGCTGCTCTGTCAGGGGTGTGGCCTAATATGCTAATGAGCTCCTGCTGTTGGGTGTGGCCTATTATGCTAATGAGTTCCTTCTGGGCTTTTTCTACAAAAAGAGCCCTGCCTAACATTATTAATTGCACAAAGATATATGAAAGAAATGGTAAAATAAAGAACATGGTAAAGTCAAGAAACATAGTGGAGAGATGAACCCAGACTGGTTATCTTAGACAATGCAAGCAAAAGGTGAAATTGGCAGTCTGGTGGCGAGTGACTATATCGCAATAGAAAGCACATCTCCTCCTGCACTTCTTGTTAATGCTGGCCCACCTGGAACTTGGCTACGTTTCTCTGTATTCCTAAGCTTCTCTAAGTCCCCAGCTGTTCATAGTACTCAGTGGGCAGTGTTCTTTGGCTTGGTATCCTGGGCTGCAATTCTCTCTCTATTCAGATATAAGTAAACAAAGCCCATAAGGGAAATTGAGGACAGAAATAAGATAAGAGAGCTAGAATAAAATAGGCTAAGAACGGAGAAGACGGAAACAGAGAAGTGAGGGTGTCGCAGACATGAGGGTTGGGGGGGGATACTTGTCTCAACGGTTGCAGCAGCAATGATCATCAAGAGAGGGGAAGGATACCTGATGCTGCCTTTTTATAGTTTTCTCCTTAACCTCGAGTGGCATCTCAGGTGTATTAATGGTTCTGGTCTTAGCTGGCCATTTACTCAGTTTTACCCAATCACTTTTTTAGAGGGCTTGGTGATCGATGTGTTACAGGCTAAATAGCGCTTGTAGGCAATGCCCCCTCTAAGCTGTGGAGTCTTGTGAGCAAAAATTCTACTTTGTGAGCTGCTGGCATTCAAGTTGTGAGCGGGTGGTTTAACTCAGGCATACATTAGTTTGCCCTGGAGCCATCCTTCCTGAGCGAAGACAAAAATGTGTGAGCTGGAGGCTAAAAAACTGTGAGCTAGCTCACACTAACTCAGCTTAGAGGGAACACTGCTTGTAGGTATCCCTCCCTCTCTCGATTGGTACACTCTCTGCGTCCTGCTCTTCATCTTGGTACAGCAGTTCTGCCCACAGTTCTCCCACTCAGGTTTGCTACTCTCTCAAGCAGGGTAACCAAAGTCTGTCTGAATCTTTGAGCCTGGTGGCACCTTTAAGACCAACAAAGTTTTATTCACCTTGAATAAATTCATTTTGTTGGTCTTAAAGGTGCCACTGGACTAAAACTTTGTTCTGCCTCTTCAGACCAACACCAGCTACCCACCTCAATCTATCTGAGTCGTGTCCTTCTGACATAGTTTGGAAGTCAATGAAGTCTCTCCAGCCATCCACACCGAGGGCTTGTAAATCACACAGTGGTGTTTTCCCCTGCTCCTCTTCTTAAATGCCCTAGATAGAGGGAGCAGAGACTCCTAACCAAGACATGGGACAAAACAGGCATGGTGTGGGCACAGAGATCAGGCTTCAGTCATTCAAAATATAGGAAGGGATAATAAACAGATAAAAAGCATACAGATGGCCTGCACAGCATCAGGCTGAGCAAAGATACAAAGGAAAGGTGACAATAAGCGGTCCTCTGCATCCTGCCTAATTCCCGCCAGAGTTGTTTGTGTAACTCAGAGGTGGAGTGCTCTTCGCTTGGGGGAGAGACGACTCATCTCCTGTAGTTCTTTTGCCAGCTGTGAGCCAGATTCCATCTCATAGTCAAGGGTGCGGTCCCAGTGGTTTAAGTACTGGGGTGAATTCAGGGGCAGAGGTCCACAATATCCAGCCGTTGCAATCCAGAAACCTGCTAGCATTTAGGCATCTGACTTCACTGTGTACATCTCAGCTTTTTCAGCTGCTTTGTGATATTGGACATTCAAGCAGTCAAGCAATGTTTTTCCTTTCATTCCTAATAAAAACAAACAAAAAATCTTAGCAGTCAGGGCTGGCCCGAGGTTTTTTGTTGCACTAGGTGAGGATAGCTTGTGGCATCACGGACCAGCGCCTGTCAAAGTGGATTGTAGGTCTGATCCATCCATGTTACCTACTTGCCAAACAGCCATTGCCTGGCCCTATCAGGGCTCATTCTACCAGGGCTGTCGTGACCTCCACTGCCTTCCTCCAGGGAGTGCCACTGACAGACATTTGCAAAGCCGCTACATGGGCCACGCCTAACACCTTCATCAGGCACTACGCCCTAGACGTCCGTACCAACACCAGTAACAACATGGGACATCAAATTCTGTCTTTGGCTATGCAGTAAAGGACCTGTCAGCACCCTCCTCCAGGTAGGCTACTGCTCGCTAATCTCCCATTGGTGTGAAGCACAGAAACCACGACGAAGATAAGCAGGTTGCTTACCAGTAACTGGTGATCTTCGAGTGGTCATCTGTGCATTCACACCACCCGCCCTCCTTCCCCGCTGCTGTCAGCTTCTACATTTTTGAATAGGGGTTGATTTGCGGCGGTTTGTAGGAACTGGCGGGATGTCCGCGCCCACCCCTCTGGGCATGCCACTGGTTCCCTCTTCCCAGTATCCAAACCCCTTATCTTGAACACCAGAAATCTTATTGAGTTGTTAACTGACTTTTAAATGTCTCCACAAGCAGTTTCCAATCACACTAGGCCAAGGAATATCTACTCCTCAGAAATAACTTTCCCTGTTTGACTGGGTAGGGATTCTTTTTCTCTCCCTAGAAGATTCATCCCCTATTTCTTTTGGCTAGAGTGGGAGACTCCTTGTGCTACCCAAACCCCTTTGCCAAACTTTCCCCCCAGCTCACTGTCTGTGTTCAAAACTGCTCTCAGTTAATGCTAAATTAAGACTATGTTCAGTCATGATGAATTCTGACTTTGTCAGCGCTAAGCCCTTTTTCTGTCAGGGGTAGTCTAAGATGGTCTCCACACACCACACACATGTCTTGCTACAGTTAAGGCAGGGATCTGATTGAATTTTCTCAGCATCCAGCTCTCTGAAGACTTTCTTTACTCAGCTGATGCTAGCCAATCAGCCCGGAGCAGCCTGTCACTCAAGGTTTTCCTGCTCTGTAAAGTATTAACCCTTCATAAGTCCTGTAGTTTTAGATGCAGCATTCTTAAAAGATGCGGTCTGTCGCACCTTCACTGGCATTCAGTCTTGGAAGATTCACTTCTTTTGTATTTAGCTTATGATAAACTTTGCAAAGTTATTTGCCTTGCACAAAATCAGTCTTGGTTTACCGAACTAGTGCTTCACCTCAAAAAATGACCGAAAGTAGCCACACTTCTGAAGTGGAAGAGGCTGAACATTCTTTTTTTCCATTATAGGAGTTGAGGATATTTTGGTCAAACCACAAGCAGACCATAAAAGACGGAAGATCATGAAAGATTGTACCCGTCGTGGCAGGAAGGTAAGTTTATACTCCTTTTGGAGGGTGGGGGAGATTTTCTCCCAGTGTCTTGTAGTCTGTCTGCCTTGACACCTGTTTCTTGTTCTCAGGCCATTAAAGCTGCATTTAACTTGCCGGAAACCTCATCCTCTGAGCAGGCCCAGGGGAAGTGGCAGGATGCCCACCTCTGCAGAGACCAGGGAAACTTTAATATGGTTGATTTGCGATTCAAAGAGGAAGTGAACCATCACAGCAATGAGATTAACAAGGTTTGCATTAAAAATGGGATACAGTGCTAATGGCTTGTTTCACATACTCAGCAAAAGTTTCCCTTATGGAATGTATGCACTTACATTTATGTCTCAGGCTTCTTTCAAGGAGTTAAAAGGAATATAGATTATCCTGTTTTATTGTCACAACAGTCCTGGGATTTGCGTTGTGTTGAGAGATGGGTACTTGCCCAGAGTCACCCACTTCGCTTGGTTATCCTGAGGAATTCTGTAAGATCTATGTTTTATTGATTTGTAAGCAGAGAAGGGGTAATGAGATCTCAAATATACTGGCTGCCCATCTGATTCCAGGGATGATTCCAGATGTTGGGCCGTGTCTTGGAGCCCTAAACAGGTTGGGACCAAGGTACTTGAAGGACTCCCTCCTCTTGTCCTGCCCAGCCTGACAGTCAAGATCTGCCTCCCCAAGTTGTTCCGTGGTGAAGAGCCTGGTGGCAGCTAGAGACAGGGCATCTTCAGTGGTGGCACCTCACCTTTGGAATGAGAATGAAGGGGGAGACCACTATTAGCTTCAGGTGGTACAACGACAAACGGCAGATGGCTCCAATTAAATGCTAAGTGTTTTAAGATTAGGGATGTGCAAAAAAAAAAAATTCGGTAAAATTCGGATTCGGGTTTATTGAACCCGAATTTTTTCGGGAAACCCGAAAAAACCCGAATATCTAATTCGGTAAAGCATAGATATCCGAAAATTTTCGGAAAACCCGAAAAATTCGGGTCCATTATAACCAATGGGGCCATTGAAGTCAATGGCAAAAAACCTCTTGAAACTTTGCAGGGGGGAGGGGGGAGGGGGTAGAGGCTCCAAATTTGGACAATGGCTGCTCATGCCTCTTCCCGAAAGACCCCCAAAGTTTCAAGAAGATTGGCCCAGGGGGTCCGATTCCAGGGGCATCCAAAGAGGGTGCCCCCAGTCCCCCAGATCAGCTTGCTGTATTCCCGGTTTGCCGCCGAAATTCGGCGGCAATGCATTTCAATGGGATTTTTACCTTTTACTTTCCTTTTTGCAGACCCCTAGGAGGGGGAAAGAGGGAGAGGCTCCAAACTTGGGGGGTGGTTACTGGAACCTCTCCCCAACATGCCCACCAAATATCAAGAAGATTGGACCAGGGGGTCCAATTCTATGGGCCCCCAAACAGGTTGCCCCCATCCCTCCATTTCCCACCATAGAGAACAATGGAGGGATGGGGGCAACCTGTTTGGGGGCCCATAGAATTGGACCCCCTGGTCCAATCTTCTTGAAAC
>NW_015163133.1:343568-383378 GCF_001447785.1 Gekko japonicus
TCCCCCCCTCCCCCCCAGCCCCCCGCAAAGTTTCAAGAGGTTTTTTGCCATTGACTTCAATGGCCCCATTGGTTATAATGGACCCGAATTTTTTCGGGATTCCCGAATTTTTTCGGGATTTTTTTTTCGGGATTCGGAAAAACGCATAGGAAGCCATTTCGGGATTGCAAAAGCCGAAAAAAGCCGAAAAACGTTATTTTCGGCTTTTTTTCGGTTCGGGATCCCGAAATGCACATCCCTATTTAAGATATTTTTATCAGCTTTTTAGCATTTTTACTTTACTGTTGAGCAAAGACCTTGAAGGATTTGACGAACTTGGTATTTTAATTTTTATTATTGCCTTTTTATCAGCGTGAAGCTGACTGCTTTTAAATAAGCTAAACCTTTCTCAGGAAAGCCTGATTGGATTAATTAACCTTGATAGGAGTGTTCCAAGTTTTTAAACAAGTGTCCTTTTGTGGAGTTTATTTTAAATGGAGGCTTAAATTTTCACAAAGTATTGAAAAGCCACTTATAAAGCCATTTATAAGTTTTCTACAGCTCTAACTCAGTTAGTATGGGGCAGAAAAAGACCTACCCTTTCAAAGAGGAGACTTTCTCTCCAGCACTTAAACAAACCAAACTAGATTATTATTATGTTACAATACCTGTGCACAGCAAGTTTGAATGTCTGGAGGTAGATAATGAAGAAAACGAGAACTCTCCTCAGCGACGCTCCCTCTAACTGGTGAGAGCCAGTTTGGTGTAGTGGTTAAGTGTGCGGACTCTAATCTGGGAGAACCGGGTTTGATTCCCCACTCCTCCACATGCACCTGCTGATGTGACCTTGGGTCAGCCACAAGCTCTGGCACAGCTGTCCTTGAAAAAGAGCAGTTTGTGTCAGAGTTCTCTCAGCCCCACCCACCTCACAGGGTGTCTGTTGTGGGGAGGGGAAGGGAAAGGAGTTTGTAAGCCGCTCTGAGACACCTTTGGGTAGTGAAGGGCGGGGTATAAATCCAATCTCTTCTCTTCTTCTCTTCTAAGCTGTGGGGTTTTGTGAGCAAAAATTCTACTTTGTGAGCTACTGGCATTACAGTTGTGAGCGATTGATTTGGCTACTGCATAAATTAGTTTGCTCTGGAGCCATCCTTCCTGAACTAAGACAAAAATGTGTGAGCCAGAGGCTAGAAAACTGTGAGCTAGCTCACACTAACTCAGCTTAGAGGGAACACTGCTCCTGCAAAAAACAAACCTCACATACTTGGGAGGGGCTAGAGCTTTTAGCACAACAAACTTACTTAGTGGCAGAATCTTTAAAGAAAATATTTTCACAGCAAGAAACGATGTCTTTACTCCTGAATTGGGTTAAACCATCTTCCCCAGAGAAGCCAAGCAACATTACAGATAAAGAGCATTTGTCTTTGCACACTCACTCCGTTAAAAGCAATAAAACTTTGGAGACTAATAGGAATGACTCCATTTCAATGGTTTATAATCCTTATGCAGTGGTCATAAATGTGTTCCCATGGAAAGGACGACTAATTGATTTGAATACAAAGGGGAGAGTTGTTCACCATTTGTCTAATATTACCAGGCTCTCTGCAACAGATATTGACATTATCAGGATGGAAAGATTGAGTGGTTTTTTTAGACAAGGACGTTATCTTTTAGTTCTGGTTTTGGCGCTTTAAACGATGGCGGCGTCTCTTGGTTCCTCTGAGAGACATGTGCCATGAATTGGGGATTAGGAGGGAGCGTGATTGTGCACGCTCCCCCATGGAGCCCATAGACAATGGGCTTCTAGCCAGGGGGCTTTGGAGAGCCCTACCTCCGGCCGGCAGCCGGTACAGGGGGGCTACTCTCTGCCCTGAAGGTCATGCCCTGATTCCCAGTACTGGATTAGAAGCGACCACCGGGACAAGCATTTGGAGGTTTAGCGATTTTCTCTGCCTGGCGTGATCCCAGGGGCCCTCTTAGGACCTGGTGGATCGATTCAAGGATTGATGAGTGAGTTGCCGTTGAAACGAGACACTAGAAGTGAAGTCCCTCTACTATAAGCGTATAAACGGAGGGGGGGAGGGGACACCCTATCTCCCGACGTTTTAAGCAAATGCAAAAGCAAGGATGGAGGGACTGATCAAATCGTGGTGATGGATTGTAGCGGAGAGTTTTTCTGAAAGAAAGCTGAGCGTTTAAACAGACCTTAGAGACTTTGGCATTCTTTCTCGGCTGATGTAAACATCCCCAAAAGATGGCGACGAGATGCAAAGAGGGAGGCGGGATCAATGCTTTCTTCAGGAAGGAGAACAGTGGAAAGTTAGGTCACGTGACCTAACCATAGACTCTGTCTTTAAAGTGAATTGTGGGCCCTCTGGTGGCTAAAGTGAGAAGCGACCTGGATCTGTACTAAAAGCAGCTACACCTTTAAAGGGACAGTACGTTGATCATAGACGTATGAATGGTAAGGAGACTCTAAAGTTTAGTTCTTTGTGGCTGGATTGGAAAGCTGATCGAAAAGCGGTTTTCTGGAGTAAAGGACTCGCTACCCCAACTTTACAAGATCTGCTTGCTAAGAGAAAGGTTGGAATCTCCAATGAGCGTGTTGTTAATGCAACAAAAGGAAAGACTCTTTTGATCGAAGACGTTTAAGAAAGCGAAGATGTCCCTGGAAAAAAGGAACTTGGTTTATATCATGAATCCGGACATATAAAAACTAAAAGAAAATTGAAGAAAGAAGATACATCAAAGACGG
Organism: Gekko japonicus; assembly: GCF_001447785.1. Classification (NCBI taxonomy): domain Eukaryota; kingdom Metazoa; phylum Chordata; class Lepidosauria; order Squamata; family Gekkonidae; genus Gekko; species Gekko japonicus. The sequence continues at coordinate 346,300 of NW_015163133.1, forward strand.
AAGAAGAAAAACGTGTTGTAATGTTCTTACTGAGGGAACATTGGTTTTAAAGATCTTGTCTATGGGGGGGGGGAGTAAAGCGTAAAAGGAGATGCTAATTTCTTAAGGGCTGTGATTATGTGTGTTATAGCTTTGGAATTACTTTCTATTCAGTCAGATAAGCTGGTTTTGTCAGCAGAAGCGATGATTGGCGGGCACTCTTCATGTTTCAAAGTAACTGTATAAGAGTAACAACTATGTTTTAAGCATTGTAAAACCTCCATTCTTGGGTTTTTAGTTAGGTTCTTTTTACTTTCTCCTATAGATGGCAGATTCTCCCTCCCCAATTTCTGTTGTAGTTTTATAGAAATGCAAATAAAAAATTCCCCTTTGCCCCCCCCAAAAAAGGACGTTATCTTTTACATTTCCACTCAAAAAGAATCCCCTCTCTTATGTTTCCTCTTACCCCCAAATTGGGGTCGGTGGGTATTTGACTACAAAGACACTTTAAAACTGTTCCAATCCTTGGATTATTTCCAAATTTTGATGTGAGGAAACAATTGAGGACTCTAAAAAACTGAAATGAAAGAACTACAGAACCCTTAGGGGCATTTAAGGACTCCCGGAAACCGGCAACAATTCCTGATTTACCAGTCCCTACCAACTTACCTTCACCTTTGAATGTGTTGGATCATAAACAGGAGCCTAAAGAGAAGCTTCCCAGTAATACTCAAGAACTAATGGATTACGAACACTCCCGTTCCAGAAGAACAAGCTCACTGGGAGGTAAGGACCCATTTGGGATGGAGGAGGACATTGAGGCTAATCTGCTCTTCTCATATGCAACTCTACCTCCTTCTGAACAAGAATCCATCTTAAGCCATTTGGAGTCCCTGATATCAACTTTGAAGGACATAAGACAGTCTCCGGCAACTAATCTCTCGGGTACTGACTCTAGTACAACTAACCACCCAGTGCCAGCTTCTTTGTGTAACCCAGTATTAGAACCAACAATATTGATTAAGAAAGGGAATTTTCATAGAAATCTGATTATTCCCTCAGATGATCCAATTTTATGCGGGATCATAGAAGAATCATCTGGAATTGAAGCAAAAACTAATTTTACCAACCAGGTAACAGGGGCATGCATGACGGCCAAGCCAGCACAAGCCAGCAAAACCAGGTCATTTAAAAATTGTCACCTGGAATATAGCAGGATGGGCCCGTATCAGAAGTGTAGATAATCCCATTTTTCATGAGAACTATGATACTTTGCTTCTCCAAGAGACATGGTCAGCTGATGAACTTTTAATCAACGGATACTGCACCTTCTCAAAAAAGGCTAAACCAGGAGCAGGCCCAGGAAGGCTAAAAGGGGGTCTGGAAATTTTAATTTCCACGGCACTCAAAGCTGAATGTGTTCAACTTGATAGTCTGAACCCAGGAGTGATGGCAGTTATCCTTCATTCTAACACAGAATCTTTTCTGGTATTAAATGTATATATACCTCCCCAGCAGAAACAAACTGACATACTCAAAAGTTGGATTGAACTAGATTCTTTTATCGAAGATCTTCAAATTGACACTTCAATAGATATGATCCTGATAGGTGGAGATTTTAACACCAGACTTGGCCCTAATGATGTGACTCGAACAGAAAAGTTTAGATTCTTTATATATGCTGAAGAAGCTGCATATACAACCGTACTCATTATCAACGCCACTCAGCCAACTTTGCAGGTGCTTGCCTATTAAACCTGACAAGGAAATTTGACTTATGCATTTTAAACGGCTCCATAACAGGTGATTGCCCGGGAGAAATTACTTTTATAGCAAGTTGGTAGTACCATTGACTACTTTATAGTCAGTCCTTATTTACTGCACAAGATTGTATATCTCCAGATCTTACCAGAGTTTGACAGCGACCATTTTCCTCTCAAACTTGAGTTGGCTTTCACATCCAATCAGATCCCCCCCATTATTGAGCCTGGACCAAATCTGATAACAGATCGACAAATGGGCTGCCATGCCGAATGGTCAGAACATCTCACACGGAGGATGAAAGGGATTCTGGAAGAGGAGGAAGTTCGCAAGTGGAGAGCAGCAATTATAGATGGCCCCTTTGATAGAAATCCATTGATTCCTTTGGAGTATATCATCCAGCTTTTAGGACCTCCCCTGGTACACGATGCTTCCCTGCAAAGAAGGGTCTCAGAGAATGTTTCTAAGCGATGGTTTGACAAAGATTGCCAAAAAGCAAAAAGAGCCCTTAAGGATGCCTATAAAGTCTATAAGAACTCAGTGGGATCTGACATCGTATGTGCCCAACATCAACTTTTACATCTAAAGAACAGCTATAAAAAGTTGGTGACATTAAAAAAAAAAAGCGAGGAATCCTCTAATGAGGAGACTTCTACTCAGTCTTGGAACTTGATAGCGAATCACTCGTCTAAGAATGTTTCACCTCTTGACTCTTTTATTTCTCCTGCGGACTGGGAGGCATTCTTTTGTATAGTGGGTATCAGAGTACTCACTATACAAGAGGGTACTCACAGAATCAAGAGGGTCCTTCAGATCTGCTGGCATGGCTTCCTGTGACCATCAAAGAGATCGAATCATTGATTGGTAAGACTCAAAGGAAAGGCACCGGGCCCAGATTTAATACCTTCGAATCTACTTAAGGATAATGCAAACTGGTGGGCCTCCCTCTTGGCCCAAGTATTTACTTATATAGATGCAACGGGCAATATCCCAAGAGATTGGAGACAAGCCATCATCATATCTATTTTTAAAGCAGGGCGGAGGGAGGATCCAGCCAATGATTGGTCTATCAGCCTCTATGCCAGCCATTTACTAGAGAAACTACTAAGCTGGATAACTCAAGAAAATATTTTAATGGATGAACAAGCAGGCTTCAGGGAAGGGCGATCTACTTTAGGTCATACCTTTATTTTATCCCATCTGATAAATATGTGTCTAATAAAATAGTATCCCTTTATGCAGCATTTATAGACCTGAAGTCAGCTTTTGACTCCATCTCTAGAGAAAAACTTTGGAAGAAGCTAGAGATTACCTCAATTGATAGGAGACTCCTATTTCTGATACAGGCACTATACTCAGATGCCGAGACTAGGGTTAGATGCAATAAACAGGGCCTCCTCTCTAACCCTATTCCATCTAATAAAGGGGTCAAACAAGGCTGTGTATTGGCCCCTTCCCTTTTTGCCATATACACTAATGATTTAATTGGCTATCTGGGATTGGTAGATACCCACCCGCCCACTTTAGCTGATCGACATCTGCTAGCTTTACTGTATGCGGATGATACGGTGCTACTATCCAGGACGCCAGTCGGCTTGAAAAGGGCGCTAAATCAATTTGGCCTGTATTTTAATTTAAATCATTTGGAGATCAATTGTAACAAAACTAAACTAATGGATTGTCAACAAGTCCCTCTGAAAGAACTTTCCCTGGGGCACTTAAGGAAGCAGTGGTTCGCCCTCTCCTAAAGAAATCATCTCTGGACCCAGAAAAATTGGCAACTTATCAGCCGGTCTCCAACATGCCCTACCTAGGCAAGATTATTGAGAGGGCAGTGGCAATTCAGTTGCAGAGTTTTCTGGATGACGCTGCTATACTAGACCCATTCTAGTCTAGCTTTCTCCCAGGCCATGGGACAGAGATGGTACTGGTCGCCCTCACGGATGACCTCCAAAGGCATTTGGATCGGGGCTGGTCAGCAGTACAATTGCTGTTAGACCTGTCGGCAGCATTCGATACAGTCGACCATCAGCTACTGATCCACTGCCTTGCTGACGCTTGGATTCAGGGGCTTGCCTTGCGGTGGCTGTCCTCTTTCCTTCAAGGTCGGGGACAGAGGATGGCACTAGGGGAACAGCTGTCCCAAAGGCAGCCGCTGGTTTGTGGAGTGCGACAATGGACTGTTCTCTCCCCGCTGTTATTCAACATCTGTATGCGTCCCCTTGCCCAGATTGCCTGAAGGCCAGTATGCCGATGACACCCAGCTCTATCTGTTGTTGGGTGGCCAGTCCGACTCCAGACCGGAAGATCTGGACCTGGCACTACAAGCCGTAGCTGGATGGCTTCGGCTGAGCCAACTGAAATTGAATCCGACGAAGAGTCATGGCAGTCTGGGGTTATGGATCCCACTCCTGACCTTCAGTGGGGAGCCACTGGTGCCAACATCTCAGGTTATTTATTTACGTGTTTAATTTCTACCCTGCCCTCCCTGCAGGTAGCAGCCACTGCCAAGTCGGCCTTTTATCATCTTCGACTGATTAGGTAATTGGTTCCCTTCCTCGAATGCAGTAACTTGGCAATGGTGATCCACACACTGGTCACTTTGAGATTGGACTACCATAATGCTCTCTACGTGGGGCTACCCTTGTTCCAAATCCGGACGCTGCAGCTGCTGCAGAATGCGGTGGCCAGGCTGTTATTGGGTCTCCCTTTGAGGGAGCACATTCAGCCTGCTCTGAAAGCACTGCACTGGCTACCTGTAGCATACCAGGATCGCTTCAAGGTGGCTGGCTGTTACCTATCAAGCCCTACGTGGCCAGGGGCCTGCCTACCTTTCCCCACATGTTCCCCAGAGAGTAGTACAGTCAGGGTCACAAAACCTCCTTGTTCCCCCAGCCCGAAAGATGCCAGACCGACCCCAACTAGGGCTAGAGCTGTCTCAGTAGTGGCCCCGCTTTGATGGAATGAGCTCCCGGAGGACATCAGGGCCCTGCAGGATTTACTACAATCCTGCGGGGCCTGCAAGACGGAGCCCTTCCACCAAGCATTTGGTTGAGGCACCACATCTAATAGCGCAACATCGACCGAGGAACCTGTGGCCCTGCAATACATTCTTGGCGGCCTGTCCCTGTGCAGGTGTTGAACATCTACGTCCATGTTCGTGAATAACATGCATGGGGCCAGACACCAGCCTCACTTTTATGGCTGGCTACATCCCACTGTGGCTCTGTTTTTTAAGGCTGGCTGGAGGACAGTGATTTTGCCATCGTATAATTGTAGCACCTTACGACCGGTTTATGATTTTACTGCTTTAGTCTTGTATGATAACATTGGGTGTGTCGGCCACCCTGAGCCTGCTTTGTCGGGGAGGGCGGGGGGGGGGGGGTGTTAAATCAAATACACAAAGAAATAAGATCCGGTATCCAAGTCCAGTTTTTCCAAAAAAACAATATGATGGCTTAAAAGATGACTGGTTCTTGTTCTGTTCTCTGAATATTCCAGGCCTGCATGCCTCTTGGGCTTCACCGGCGTTTCCCAGAAAACAATTTACAGTTGATGGTGCAGTCAGGAGCCAAGGGGTCTACTGTGAACACTATGCAGGTATCTATGCAGTTTTTTGAAAAGGTTGTGTGCTGCGTTTTGTTTTCTTTTATGAATTTAAGTTTAGGGCCTTCTTCTGCACAGAGTTGGTAGGCCTGGGAAGAAGAAGCCAGAAACGTTCAAGGGAAGGTGGGGGGGGGGGCTGGCTTTCTTCAGTCAGGGTTCCCATTTTCTAGAAAGATGGTCTCTCATCCAAGTCAGGGAAATGGAAATAGGTCAGGGCAAGTCAGAGAAATTGGTAAAAGGTCAGGGAAAATGTGTTTAAGGTGTACTTCTGAAATGCCACTGCATTGTGGGTTGGGCCGGGCGAGGAGTCAGATCTGGGCCGGGGGTCATCGCCAGAAGAGACAGAACAGGAGCCGAGTCGAGAGTCCAAGAGGGTGGTTGTCCAAAGCAGGAGGAGTCCAAGCAGGAGCGAGGTCAGGCATGGATGCGACTCGTTGCTTCCACATTAGAGCCCAACCCCGAGCGGGAGCTCTGTGGGCCTCTGGCAGTGCTTCCCTTAGCAGTGGCGCAGCTCCTGTCAGTACTCAGAGGGCTCAGCACCTGCCTTCCCCACAAGCATGCGTCTCGCCGGCAGGTGGCTAAGTCCCTGCAGAGCTGCTCCCTCCGCCGAGCCACCTGCGGAGGTGAATCAGGTGGGGCTTTCTGCTTGCACCGGCACCTCCTCAACTGCTGCTGGACCAGGTGTGGGGGGGGTTGCTGACTCGGGGTCCGGGGTGGCAAGCCGTCAACTCCCGAGGAGTCAGAGGGGCCCGCTTCCAGTTCTGGTGGTGCCGGGAACTCTGGTTGCGCTGCCAATTCGGGCAGGGGCCCGGTGGTGTCATCACTGCCCACGACACACTGCAGGAGGACAGTCTGCACTTGTGGCAGTGGAAGGAGGCAGGGATGGATCTACTGTGAAACTCATGAAGCTTAAGCTTCAGGGCCCCTAATCCTGGAGGGGCCCTGGAGCAACTTTTCTTTTAATGAGGGGCTATTTCAACAAAGTTGATGGAGGTCCTCCCCCCCCCTTCCCCTATGTCTCTCTGATCACAGTCCAGCACTCCACTACACCCTATTGGCTGTCATCCTGAATGGCCGCCTGAGTGTGGAGAGCTGAGCACAGCTTGTCAATAAACATTATTTTTGTCTAAAACTTATTGCAACAAATCATTCCATTCTGAAAACTCTTGTGAGCCAGTTTGGTGTCGTGGTTAAGTGCGCAGCCTCTAATCTGGAAGAACCGGGTTTGATTCCCCACTCCTCCACTTGCACCTGGCTGGATGGCCTCGGGCAAGCCATAGTTCTGATAAGAGCTGTCCTTGAAAAAGAGCCGTTTCTGTCAAGAGCTCTCTCGGCCCCACCCACCTCCCAGGGTCTTCGTTGTGGGGAGGGGAAGGGAAAGGAGTTTGTGAGCCGCTCTAAGACTTTGAGCGAAGGGCGGGGTAGAAATCCAATCTCCTCCTCCTCCTCCTTCATTGCACCAATAAAAACTGCCAGTCAGCCCCTGATACCACTTTCCTTTCCTTCATGTTTTCCTGTAAATACTAAGAAGAAAATATTGCATAGAAACGGCTGTTGTTGAGATTAAAGCTGGCACTTGCGGTGCACGAAAGAAGGTGCTTTACTTTAAATGTGGGGGGGAAGTTGCACAGAGTTGACAGAATAAACTAGGTTTAACTTTTGCATTGTCATCTCTCTCTCCCTCTCCCTCTCCCCCCCCCCATTTCCTAAAGATTTCTTGTTTGCTGGGCCAGATTGAGTTAGAAGGTCGAAGGCCTCCACTGATGCCATCTGGCAAATCGTTGCCATGTTTCCAGCCTTATGACTTTTCCCCCAGATCAGGGGGGTTTGTGATGGGGAGATTTCTCACAGGCATCAAGCCTGCAGTAAGTTATCTTTTATTATTGTCTGTTTATTACTATTATTTTGTTTTCCAAGTTACATTCAGTGTCTCTTTATGCAATACATATTTACAGACGTTAAATGGGGAAGGTTGAGAGTTCTGAAGATGCCTTCCTTAACATTTTCACTTCCTCTTACTTTTACCGTCTCCTGGGTCCATATTTGGCTAATCCCTGTTTGCGATTTCTGTGAAAAACGTAAATTGTATCTCGGGTGTGTTTACTGCCCCAAGCCAAAATCCAACAGGTCTTGGGGAAGTACCCCCCCTCCCCAAGTTGATGACATTGACCAGTATCTTTCATAACACTCAGTACCTGTGACAAACGCCCAAGAGCCTAGATGTGCACTTTCATAGGGGACAGAATGTTTCTTTTGAGTAGATCCCCTTGAATAACTGACTCCACTTCTGTGGAATGTTATCAGGCCAAGTTTTTGTGAAAAGAGGGAAGGGCGGAATCTTGTCTAGAGCACTTCTGTTGGGGGGGGGGGGGCTCAGAGGGCTTTTTTTGCTCCATGTGACATTTTTTGCATCCCAAACACAAAATCAGTATTTTTGTGAGTGTCTTTTTTTTTTAATGCAGCAGGTGCTTCTGTTACAGGAAAAAACTGTAAGTGGCCGTGCTTTGGATAGCTAGATAAGATTGAAGATAAAATAGTCTGATATTGTTATAATAAGGACATTCTAACAACACAGAGGACTGTCAGGATCAACAACATGTTAGCCATCTGTAGCAGACGTTGTGCTTTTGTAGAAATAAAACCAAGTCTCTGTATTTCCTTCTTTTTGTTCTTATCTCAAATGGAATGTCTTTCAGTACTCTCCTGGTGTAGTGAATACTATTAAGCTGTGCTACGGGATGGCTCATGCACCGGATCAGGTACAAAAATGTTTCTACTAAAGACACTGGATGTTGCTATGGCTCTGGTGGAACATGCTCTGATAGTTCTTCATAGAGGTTTATGAGCCACTCTGTAGCTCAGCTTAATGGTATTCAATACCCAGTTGCTCAAATGCTGCAAAAAGACTGACTTTCCTTGGGGCCACAGTGACCGGGGGGAAAGCAGGGTTTTCCCTGAAAGGGGCTGCCATGTCCCAAGCATAAAAGTAGTGCTCTTCTAGCATCAAAGGAATGAGGGACTCTCTCTCTCTCTCTCTCTCTACATCTGATTTTGGGTTAGGGAGGAAGTCTACTGAGTCCATTGAAGAATGTGTCCCCTCAGGTGGTTGTGTGAAGTGGCTGGATAGGCTGTCAGGGAAGAATGTCCTCAGCCTCAATAGTAAAGGTACAGAAGCTATTGAAGGAAAGAAATGAGTAGACGTGAGGTAGTCCTTTATCTCTGAATTTTTAGAATGGCCGATTCAGCTGTGACGTGTTCGTATCCGGTGAAGGGTTTGCACCATGCAACATCATGAGAATTCTCCTTCTTAGCTAAGAGGCAACAAAGACCTCATCGAATCTATGTCAGATAAAACTCACTAAGAGAGATTTAGTACGACAAGATAGGGTCAGTCTAAGTATTTGATCATTACCAGCAGAACCAACAGTAAACTGTTTTATATTATGTGCTTTTATTGTTTTAATCTTGGCTCTTTGTGCCCTTGTTAGCTGCCCTGAGCCTTCGGGGTAGGGTGGGATAGAAATCTAAAGATAAATAAATAAGATAAAATAAAAAATAAACTTTCAGTGAGTTAATGACTTTCACTGAAATAAGACATAACTCTTTTATTAGGAAAGACCTTAGCAGATACCTACAACTGCTAGTTATTCCTGTTGTCATAGAAAGAAACACATGCAATGGAATCAAATCGCCCGGCATTTCTCAAACTTAACAAAATAACATCAGGTTTGAGGCAAATCTGGTTTCAAATGATTATCTTGGAATATCATGAAAGGTTTGGAAGCCCTTCCCCCCACCCTAAGGGACCCCATACCCTGCCCCTCATGGGTTCCCAGAGCCGGTGTGCACAAGACATCAGCCGTCCCGTGCCAGATGACGGTTCCAAGTCCAGTCCATGAACAAAGCTTAACCCTGAAACGTAGGATCAAGAACCTTGAAAAGGTCAATCGAACAGAGTAGAGAGTCAACAATTAAAACTTAATATATATAATATATAAAAATACATGTATTTATTTGTGAAGAATTAAAAAACATGTAGGGGCCCAGTTACACCTCATATAAAAATTCCAAAATCATACACACGAGGGCCAGTGGACTTGACCGGACGCATTTCAGCCTGTTTAGGCCTTCTTCGGAGGTCAAACACAATGAGGAACAAATTGGCTTATACCATAATACAATACAATTATACAGCGTGGATATGAAATGGACCAGAAAAGAATTGCTGTAAAAAAATTAAAAACATGTGAAATTAAATACATATGGTAGGCAGTCACCACCCTGTAGATAATGTGGCCCTAGTTAGGTTAATTGGTTGATTAGAACCACTATGTAAACCACCCAGAAACCCTTTGGGGTCAGGGCGGTATATAAGCCGAAGGTATAAATATAAATAAATAAATGAATATAATAAAATGAATAAATAAACAATGCCTATATTATACTCAGAAAACAAATTGACTTGCTTCCAAAGTGAAATTACTAGGCATAGAATAAAAGTATAAACGAGGCGTCCCAAGGTCCAATCATATGCCAAGTGATATTTCACGGATAATAATCTAAAAGCAAAAAAAATATTAACCCATACAGTCTACAATATTGAAACTTAATTCAAAAGTAATAAATAAATAAAATTAATTTAGTTACTTCTGGTCCAGAAAGTGCCTTTCAGTGATTGTTCAGTTCAAGCCAAAAGTGTCCTCAGCAAAATTGTCCCTTTAGCAAACAGCAGTGCTGATAGACAAAAGTTTCACATGCTTTTTATTTATTTTTTACAGCAATTCTTTTCTGGTCCATTTTGTATCCATGCTGTATTATGGCATAAGCCAATTTGTTCTTCATTGCGTTTGACTCTGAAGAAGGCCTAAACAGGCCAAAACGTGTTCTCCATTGCTCCTGCTTCCTTGACTCCCCTCCCGTGGGATGCAGGTTCCGAAGAAGAGGTAATTATCACATTCCTGACTCTGGCCTTGAAGGTGATAAGAGCCATGGAGGCAGGAAGGCCCAATTACTGGCACCTGCAAGCTGGAATAGGCCTGTTTGTGTTCATGTTACCCCTTGGGTGGAAACGGGTGCTTTGCCTCACCACCAGTGTTCCCTCTAAGCTGAGTTAGTGTGAGCTAGCTCACAGTTTTTTAGCCTCCGGCTCACACATTTTTGCCTTAGCTCAGGAAGGAGGGCTCCGGAGCAGACTAATTTATGCAGTAGCCAAATTGCTCGCTCACAATTTGAATGCCAGGAGCTCACAGAGGAGAATTTTTGCTCACAAGACTCCGCAGCTTAGAGGGAACATTGCGTCACCACCCACATTACCTCATGTAATCTTCAGCTACACTACTGCAGAAAACTTGATTTGCCCATTCTATTGCCTTTTTATAGAAAGAGTGGTAGAAACTGAGATAAATCTTCATAAATCTTTCTAATTTTAACATGTCATTGTCCTCTAGGTAATATGATCAGTCCCCAAATGGTTTTAAAGATAAGCAACGTGTACATTAAAAAATTTCCCAAGCAAATTAAAAGGCTAAATTTTGGCGGAGTGAGCTCCCGTCTCTAGGTCCAGCTCCTGCCAACCTAGCAGTTCAAAAGCAAGAAATTGCAAGTAGATAAATAGGTACCACTTCGGTGGGAAGGTAACAGCGTTCTGTGCGCCTTGGCGTTTAGTCATGCCGGCCACATGACCACGGAAACGTCTTTGGACAGCGCTGGCTCTTCGTCTTTGAAACGGAGATGAGCACCGCAACCCTAGAGTCGGACTCAACTGGCTTTCGAGCAAGGGAAACCTTTACCTTTACCATCTACTTTAATTAACTTTCCAGGGAGACAAGGTGCCACGTTCTCTAAAGGTCATAAGAACAACCTAAGAACACAAACATGACACAACTGAGCCTTATGGTGTGCTGCTGCTGCGTGCCTGTGCTTTCTTCTTTCACACAGGTTGTAATTGTGTTTTAGGAATTCTTCTTCCACTGCATGGCTGGTAGAGAGGGACTGGTAGATACAGCTGTCAAAACCAGCCGATCTGGATACCTTCAAAGGTAAAAGTTTCTTTCTTAATTTTTTATGCAAAACAGTGGTTCTGGGGAGATGCTGCGACTGAGTGGTAGATCATCTGCTTGGTATGCAGAAGGTCCCAGCTTCAATCCCCGGCATCTCCAGCTGCATGGAGCAAATGATGCGAAAGAGCTCTGCCGGAGAACCTGGAGAGCCCCTGCCCGTCTGAGTAGCCAGTACCGATCTCAGTCGAACAGTGGTCTGGTCTGGTATAAAGCAACTTCATGGGTGTCTGTGAGACTGCATATCACTGGCCCCGGTCACACGGGCTGGAAAATGCGGGGGGAAGCGTGGCTGTTTGCCCTGGGGCAAACTAACGCGGGACTGCGAGATCAGACGTCCGGTTGAGGTCCCGTGGCTAGGGGGGAGGTGCCCATCACACCACGGGCAAAGAAGCGGGGCAGCGCGGGTTGTTATTGTGTTTTTTTACTTTTTTAAACTGAAGTGTGCGCATGCTCCGTTGGGTGCTTGTGTGCATCCGTGGAGCCTTGGGGGAAAAAAAGGACCTGTTTGCAAGGGGACATGGGTGGGTGCCGGATGCCACCGTAAACGCGATCAGACGCCCGCCCTTGCCCCGCGGTTTCCGGAAACTGGTATCTCCGAGGTACTAGTTTTTTGCCGCGCATCTTCGGCGGGAAGCCTTGGTTGAGCCACGGGAGCTCTACGCTTCCCAGATGTGGCGGTGAGATCGCGCCCGGAAAATCCGCCTATCTTACGTCTCTATAGCGTGCCTAATGCTCCGTGTGACCGCAGCCACTAAATGGCTTTTGGACAAAAGGTGAACTACTCAAATGAGTTCTCTCTGATTCACAGTTGATTGACTTAATGAGCACCTCTCTTGGCCTGTGGGGCTCGCTGTGCTCTCTTCGGCACCCCAAAGATTTTAAAGACGTTGCCCTGCAGGATTCCCTAGTGTTCATCTGGAAAAATAGCTTTGGGTGGAAACCCGGAACAGTCGTCTTTTCCTTTCTTTCCTTTCTTCTTTTGCACAGGTGTGTCATAAAGCATTTAGAAGGGCTGATCGTTCATTATGACCTGACTGTGAGAGACAGCGATGGCAGCATTGTGCAGTTCCTCTACGGAGAGGATGGCTTAAATGTCCCCAAAATACAGTTCCTGCAACCCAAGCAGTTTCCTTTCATTGTCGATAACTACAAGGTAGGTGTCTTGCTTGTCTTCCACCTCATTGGGTTTTGAGTCTGATCTTGTACTTAGAAGGGTGCGTTATTTCACAAGACATAAGTGGTTATTTTGAACCTCTCTTAAGAGTGTGTAGTGACTGAGTCGATTTCTTGCTGTGGGGAACTAGAGGGAGGACCTCATGTGCCTTCTGCCATCTGGGTTCTGCTTGAAGAACCGCCTCCCTAACGGAGCGTGTGCAGCTGCTCCTTTCCTTTCAGAAGCACCTCCTCGCCGTCCCCTCCTGCTTGCTTTCAGCCTCAGGTAAAAGATCTGGGAAAGGGTCCCACTTGCAATAAGATCCCAGCTTACTTTCTGGGGGAGTTGTAAAACATAATTATTTAAGAGTGTTTGGAGCTGTCCTTAACAGAGTCATTTGATGAAATGATGGTGCACACTGCTACCCATTTGGAGGTAACCGTTGTTCGATGTTCTTTCTAAGCTGCTTAAATATTGTTTTAGGCTGCTGTTACCTGCCTCAGGTCCCAGTTTTGGGGGGAAAGGTGGGTTTATAAATATTTCCATGCATAAATAAATCAACTGAGCAAACCATCTTCTCCACCTGGAACTGGGGTACGGTTATCCTCTTCCTTGCCACTCTGTGCGTGGACAGCTGGAAAATCGTGGTTTAAATTAGCATGAAATGTAGGAACGTATCCGATACCTTCTGCAGAATAGCTGTGGAACTATATGCATGGTGTATCCACTGTGATAGTCTTCCTAACTGCTGTGTACCTCCTTCAAATGGGCAGTGTGAGGGCAGAATACTCAGCTGGGCAGGATTGTCTCCTTGCAAGTAGTACATTCGTTACCTAGCAGTGGTGTTCCAGATTATCCCCTTGTGAATCTCTTTGCTGCTCTGCTCAATATTCAGCTCCTTTTGCACTGCAGCAGGTATGATCTGGGGCAGAATCCTCAGGCAGATGCTCTCCTCTCCTGTAAAAAGGTCTCCTCCTTTATGTCTTTCTCCCTCTAACCTTCATAAAGTAGGTGTGTAAGAAACTTCACTAAGATTGTACTTGTTGTTAGGGATGGGCAGAAACCGAGAAAATGCGGTTTGGTTTGTGGTTCATGGCTAAACCCCAAACCGAACTGGGAGGCTCATTTACGAACTGAACCAGTTTGTGCTGTTCATGGCCCTGCAAAGCCCCTTGAAAGGACCACAGTCCCTTTAAATGGAGTTTGCAGAAAGCCCAAAAACAGCTGAGTGGCGGAGAGCTCAGCTGTTTTGGGCTGGCTTGTGAAGTCCCTTTAAAGTTTAAAAGGGCTGAAAAACAGCCGCATGGTGGGCAGTTGCTCCCTGCTGCACAGCTGTTTCGGGCTGTCTTCCATAGTCCCTTTTAACCTTAAAAGGACTGCAGAAGGCAGCCCAAAAACAGCAGCCTGCAGAAAGCGGGAGGGAGAAGCTCCCTCTCATCTTCTGGACTTGTCATCAGAGGACTGAGTGTTCTAATGATTCAGCGACACTGAAGCTTCCTTCCTGGAGACTCCCAGCCATTCACACAATGATCCCATCTGTCCGTGGAGCCTCAAATCTCAAAGAAGCCACCTGCTTTTTTTTTCTTACTGTGACAAGTAGAGCAGATTCTCCATCTATGCTGGGGAGCACCATTTTTCAGCCTTCCATAGCTGACACAGACTTGGCCGACACAGGCCTATCCAGACTAAGGTCCCGACACCCGGCAATAAGGACTGCAGGAATCCTGCCATCACAAAATTCCGTTCTAGGGAATGAGTGGTTGTGAACATGGATGCAGTCAGTTGCACCTCGTATCCATAACCAGATAAACACCGAGAGGCCCAGTGAAATTTGTATAAGCAAACGTAAACAGGTTCATTTGTTATCCATTTCTTACAGGTAATAGAGAAATCTAAGCATTTAGATGAAGTTCTGTTAAAAACAGATCCTCGGCATGCAAAGGAACAATTCAGCTCTGTCAAGCGATGGCGAATCAGGCACCAGCAGCCTTGCAGAAAAGGAGCTTTTTTGCTGTTTTCTCAGAAAAAGCTGGCGAGTGGAACACCCCAGGTCCCTAGTGGAGAACTCGTGAACGGCCGAGAGCCTAAAACTCTGCAGGTAATTCAGACAGTAATTGATTCCCCTCCCCCCCCCCAAAGTATGCTTTATTGAAAATATTTGATAACATAATAACAAAGTAACATTTATCATTACTGTATTAAGGTTCCTATTCCAAATACAATTCTATATAATAGTATTTTGGTTATGTATATAAACATAATACACACAAAAACTAAAAAAATGTATATCATCGTTTTCCCATTAACTTTACCATACTCTTTGGTATTACACTCAAATAAATTCTGATACTACAATTATTGCCCGTATAACATAATCTTATATTTAGCTTTGGAAATTGTTTCCCAGTCGAATTTGTCTATTGTTATATTATCTACGATAGGATTCCATTTGTCTAATGGATTATAAAATTCACACTCATTTTGATCGTTAGTATTATAGATAGAAAATTGTTCTAATTTAAAAAATCCCATATTTTATGGATCCATTGATTAACAGTGGGTATTTGTTTATCTTTCCATTTTTTAGCAATAAAAACTTTTGCTGCTGTAATCAAAATGTTGATCAATTGTTTAGTATTTGTAGAGGGACTGTTCAGACAGTAGTTGATAACAATTCTTCATTCATGCAGAATTTTAAAACAACATTTGACTCCCCAGTGGCCCTTTTAAGACCAGCAAAGTTTAACTTGTTCTGCTGCGTCAGACCAACATGGCTGCTCCCACCTGACTCTATCTTCATTAATGCAGAATTTAAATGTGAGGCTATAATGAATGGTAGTTCATAAAAGAAATAACTTTTCATTACCTTTACTCCGTTGTTTACCAGCTCTATGTGTGCTGAAGAATATTGTCTTCAGGTAGATATTATGGAGCAGTTACTGCATGAAAAGCTCACTGGGTCCGGAACCATCCATTAATTTAGCCGTGGAATTTTGACATGTTGTAAATGTTGTTAATATTTACATGTTGTAAATATTTAAAACAAGCTAAGGGCATGTAAGAGATCATAGGGAGAGATTCCTCTGGAATACATCAAGTTTGTTATTATATGTTTATGGGCCAGGGGAATTGGGTGGGGTCTCTCCCTCCCTCCCTCCCTCCCTCCCTCCCTCTCCAGCATAATACCTCCAAACTGCTGAGCAGCCACTAGCTCGCATTGCTCTGAACTTCAGTATAATGTTACAAGCAATTGCCCTGAATGCTGAAGTTTGGAGCCAAATGAGCAGGAGATTACTCATCTGTTCATGAACCTGAGTGGCACAGTGCAAGGGGGAGGATGCTGGTGTTTTTACCTGTCCATCACCATACTGTGGGGTGAGGTGCAAGCGGGGAAGAAAATCAGGATCGGGAAGTAAGCCTCTCACATCCTGACCCCCCACATGGTCCACTGTTAGCGCCTTCGACTCCCAACTGACATTCAGCTTCCCTCAGTATTCTGTGGCTCCTTGAAAGCAGTAAGCTACCTCAGTCAGGCTGTCTCTTGAGGTTTTCTTCATTTTTTTCTTTAATTGCGAACCTTTTTTTTCGTGGCTGTGTTGACTCCCAAGTACGGACATGAGTTGCTTCATGCTACAATAGGCTATTGTACATTTGCTGTTATAAGATGTAGTACTGACTTGATTGATGTGTCAATTTACGCATGGAATCTGTATATAATACCGGAGAAATGACTCACTCTGCACTTTGAATGCTGCCATCAATTTCAGTTGCTGGAGAGGTGGTACGGACTGAATGAGACAAGACGATGCAAGTATCAGAAAAAGGCAGCAAAATGTCCCGATCCTTGCTTGGGTATCTGGCAGCCAGACATCTATTTTGCATCGGTGTCAGAAACATTTGAAAAGGACGTAGAGAATTTCCTCACAGAATGGAACACTCCGAATAAACTTGGCTACTGTAAACCTGAACTTTCTTCGGAGAGGTGGTAATTTTTATTTACTCTGCATCTAGCTTGGGGTGTACAAGGTTTCACATGCCCTCTCTCAGCCTCTGTTAAATAACTTGTTCCATTATGGCCCTAAAGAAGGACAATTGAATCACAAATTCATAGCAGAGACCCTCTTGATCAGACTGCCAGTATGTGGTATGCTGTTCTGTTTACTGAAGGAGCCTCACCAACATGGAGCTGAAGTTTATTGCAGTCTCTGGATGGAAGGCCCAGATTTTCAGGATTAGCAAATGTGGTTTCGTATTACGGGGGGGGGGGGACCCCAGCAGTCCGCCCATTGGCTCCCAAGGGTTTTTGGGAAGTGGGTGGGGCCCTTTGGGGCTTTTGCCCAGCAGGGCTTCTGATTGACTATTAAGAGATTTTATTGGCTCCGCTGATTTTTTTCCAACATGTTGCTTTGGCAGCAACTGCCACCACGGCACAAGGTTCTGCACTGAGTGACTGAAGTTAAGCTGTGGCAGCCATTTTGTGGCTAGCTGCGCCCACTATGCCATGTCAGGATGCCAGAGGTGCTTGCACGCTCAAAAAGTTTGGGGAGCCCTGTTTCATAATAATTAAGGGGGGGGTTTGGATGTATTTTTGTTGCTGTTTACTTGCTTCAGTTTTAACTTATGGTTTAGGTTGATTCTCTGCTGTTACATACAACCAGCTTTACTTTCCAAGAATGAGTTCTGTAACAGCTGAAGAGGAGCTTTTTGCCAGTCAGCAATGCTGTCGTCATAAAATCGTGGCTGAACAAGAACTGTCTTACTGCCACAGCACTGCATCGTCATGAAACGCAGACGTGTGCTTCCATCGTTCCGGCTGACCAAACAGAAACAGCCTGTGGAAATTTATGTCAGAGGGCATGAAGCGAATGATGTGACCAGCGCAAGAGCTCCTTCTCTAGACTTAGGCTGTTTGGTGTGCCTATCTAGTGGCATCTGTTGGGGGGGAGTATTTGCATCTCCCGACATCACTGACTATCTGAAATCACCTGTCATTGAGAATACACTTCAGCGGCACAGTTCACATTCATTTTTAATTGTCCCTCACTGGCTTCTATGTCTGAACATCTGTAGAGGAATCTTAATTACTCAGCTATTCTGTTGAAGTGCTCAGACACAGTAATGGTACAGGAGGTGACTGCTGGCCAGCCAGACGGTCCAGCCATCTGATTGGTGGTGTAAACTCTCCTTTCAGCCAATCCACCGACGCCTCACTCTCTATTAGAAAACAGCCAAGGAAAAATGAAAAAGTGCCAGAGGTCGAAGACTGGATACAAAAAGTTCTGTTCATGGCTGAAATGGATAAAATTACAAAAAAACTGAGTAATAAGGAAGATGACGTATTTTTAGAAGAATGGAGTGACTTTAAAAAATATCTGGAAAAGAACTGGGATGTAAAACAAAATTTAATATGTTTAGAACAATATTAGGTTAATTGATGTTATCTGGAGACAGTAGCGATAAGAAAAATGATTTAACTGATGATGTATTACAATGTGGGTGGAAGGGTGGAAGCATTGCGGGAAGCCACAGGAGGAAGGGGAGGTAAGGGGAACGGGGTAAACAAAGGGAAAATGAAAATGAATATTGTTGGATGTTAAGTTCCTATTGAAAATAAAAAAGTTTGTTTACCAAAAAAAGAAAACAGCCAAGGAGGCCCTGCCCTGGATAGCCCAGGCAAGCCCGATCCCGTCAGACCTCGGAAGCTCAGCAGGGCCACCCCTGACGAGTACCTGGAAGGGGGGCCTCCAAGGAATACCAGGGCCAGGACACAGAGGCAGGTCATAGCAAGCCACCTCTCTGAAACACCCTAGCCCAGCTTAGAGCCCACCGTGACTTCCCAGCTCACTATACTCACAAAGAACAACAAAGAAGAAGACAGCCCAGGGCACGTGGCTCTGGCTTCTGACATAAATGTCTTTCTGTGTCCTCAGATTAAGGGACTTGCTGCATTTGAAGTGGCAGCAGTCACTCTGCGATCCAGGAGAGGCCGTGGGTCTTCTCGCTGCTCAGAGCATTGGGGAGCCTTCCACACAGATGACGCTCAACACTTTCCACTTCGCTGGACGAGGCGAAATGAATGTCACACTCGGTATCCCAAGGTGAAGTAACGCTCCATTGTCACCATGCATTTTGGTGCTTAATGCCCTGCTCTCGTGTGTGTGCTGTGTACGACTTGGGTCCAGAGGAAGACATCTATTTAGTGGGCCTGAACTGTCTGGAAGGCTATCTGGAATAAGCCGCTTGTACTGGGTGCTGCGGTGGCTCAAGTGGTTAAGACGCTGAACTGCAGGCTGTGGGAGGTCGGTAGTTCAGCAGTTCGAGACCCGAGTTGCCGCATGACGGAGTGAGCTCCCGTCTCTGGCCTCAGCTCCTGCCAACCTAGCAGTTCGAAAGCAGGAAAATGCAAGTAGATAAATAGGGACCACTCCGGTGGGAAGGGAACAGCGTTCCGTGCGCCTTGGTGTTTAGCCATGCCGGCCACATGACCACGGAAACGTCTTTGGACAGCGCTGGCTCTTCAGCTTTGAAACGGAGATGAGCACCGCAACCCTAGAGTCGGACTCAACTGGCTTTCGAGCAAGGGAACCTTTACCTTTACTGGGTGAAAACCCTGGCCTGGGTGGCCGAGGCTAGCCTGCTCTCATCACATCTTTGAAGCGAAGCAGGATCAGCCTTGGTGAGTCCTTGGCTATGGGAGACCACCGAGGAAGTCCAGGGTTGCTCCGCAGAGGCAGGCCACGGCAAACCGCCACGGTTTGTCTCTTTCCTTGAAAACCCCACGAGGGGTCACCATAGGTCATCCGTGAGGTCGCTTCCCACGGCCGCTGGGCGAAAAGGAGCATACTTTTGGCATAAGAGAAAACACCCTGCGGAGGAGGGCACAAGGGGAGTTGCCATGACAGAGTTGGGCTCTGACGCTCACTTCACAGGTTAGACGGATTTTCTACGTATAGGAAGTTTTTGAGTTACTCATTGCCTGGAGTAAATTTTAATGTATATCAGAGAGTATTTCTGGATTTACAGTTTGGTTTTGAGTGGGGAAAATGGTGCCTAAAACAAGGTTAGGGTTGCGGGTTAGGGCCCACAGAGCCGAGGAAATACAGAGGTTATCCGCTGAAGGGAAGCAGGCCAATAAACAAGAAAGGGAGCTTTGAAGGCTCGGAGGAATGTAGTCCAGGAGCCAAAGGGTCCGTGAAGTAAGCCAAATCCTTGGCTGCTGGATGCTCAGTCGCTTAATTTTGGAAATGACATGGGTCATATGCCATATAATGATCCTAACAATCCTTGTCTAGTTTGTGGGTATTTATTTATTTATTATTTGTATTTTTATCCCGCCCTCCCCGTAGGCTCAGGGCGGAAATGTGTCACTTAATCCCGTTTCTTGTGCTTCATATAATGAGAGAGATTTTGTTCATTTAAGGGGCAGCATCTTGTAAGTTGAACACACACAATATCCTTTGTTTGATGGAGAGATGAAGCTCATTAGTAAAATCAACTGGTGATATGTGTTGTAACTGAGTTGAGTGACTTTATTCTTATCTGGAACATCAGCCTTCTTAATAGTACTAAAATGTCTAAGTATTTAATATCATTGTGGCTAAATGTTTGATTATGCTTTGGTAAAGGTTGCGGGAGATCCTGATGGTAGCCAGCGCTAAGATTAAAACCCCGATGATGAGCGTTCCTGTGCTCAATACCAAGGCGGCTCACAAGAGGGTGAAGGGACTCAAGAAACAGCTCACCAGAGTGTGCTTAGGCGAGGTGAGTCCTTTGTATCCTTTGTAGCAACTCACTAATCACAACATTAAGAGTCTTCCGTTCTTCACCCGCAGGAAAATTCTACTGCCCCAATACTCAAAGCAAATGTGCATGGCGTGGGAATGGCGAGACATTCTTGTTGTTTCAGGTGTTACAGAAAGTGGATATTCGGGAGTCTGTATGTCTGGAGAATAAGCTAAGCAAGCACCGCACCTATACCATCAAATTCACTTTTTTGCCATATGAATGTTACCGGGAAGAGATGTTCGTGAAGCCGAGGGACATCTTGGACTTTATGGAGACAAGGTCAGTGTCTTCTCTTGCCCATTCCTTCTCCGGACTTCATCTTCAGGCTGCAGAGTTATCTACAGAATAATTATGATGCGTTTATTTATTTAAAATATTTATAAGCCCTCCTTTCTCCCAACAAGTTGGGACCCAAAGCTGAAAATCACAGGACATATTAGAACATCCAGGACAATATCCTAAAATGGAAACAATAGATTCAGCCATCATTATAATAATAGAACCAGTAATGCTCTGGGGAAATGGTCAGCAAAAAGTCAACAACTTTCATGTCCTTTATTACAAATGTCCCTTTGAAGAATGTCAAACCCCTTCCTGAATAATTCTGTTTTTCACCCCCCTGGAATGCCAGCAAGGTTGGATTTTTCACCTTTTCTGGGAGGACATGGCAGTGACTACAGAAAAAAGCCCTATCTATGTAGGAAGAGAGGGAACATCTGTGGAGGACGCAGCTGCTACAGGGGCCCATCCAAGGAGGAGAGTGTTCCTTTTGTGGGGCCATTCACACACTCAGCCAAGCCCAGCCCACAGGGTAGTTCTAGAAGCTGCTTTGGATCCCCACTAGGGAGAGAGGCAGAGTATAAAATAAATGAATAAATACACGGTCTCAAGCCACGAAGGGCTTTTAAGGACAGGCACCAGCGTGTTGATATAACACAGAAGTAGGTTAGCAACAAGTGATTAGATTTCAAAATAGGATTGATTGCCCCAGAGATCAAATGCACTGTGGCTTCCTAAGTGGATTGACATTTCTGAGTTGTCTTCAAGGGCAGCCCCACACAGAGCGTATTACAGTGAACATAAGAACATAAGAGATGCCAGTGTTGGATCAGGCCAAAGGCCCATCCAGTCCAACACTCTGTATCACACAGTGGCCAGAAATACCAGGTGCCATCAGGAGGTCCACCAGTGGGGCCAGGACATCAGAAGCCCTCCCACTGTTGCCCCCCACACCAACTCAGCTTAGAGGGAACACTGGCTTCAGGGCCCCGATGCTAAACCTCAGTAGTTTCATAGTAGATCCCTCCCTGGTATAAACTATTAGGCACATCTTTACTCCCAGACAGCTGGAAAGTTTACTCTGGGGGAAGACATGAAGGGGGAACTCTAGCTTGCAAGGGGTGGAAATGATAATGTCTCTATCTGCCAAAGCTGTTCCCCCTAGGAAATCGATTCCCGAGTGAGAAATACTTACTCGTATCAAGTGGAGCTGTGTGTCCCACTCGCTGCCCGGGTGTCCCTGAGATGAGTGATCTGAAAGAACAGGTCTTTGCCAGCTTGGCTTGATCTTCTTCCTCCAGGGCGTGGGACGTTGCTCAAAAGGAGGGGGCAGGATACAGGTGTCACCTTTCCAAAGATGCTTCTTCGGAAAATGCCACAGCTGGGGAGAGGGCGGGGAGGCGCCCAGTTTTGTGGTGAGATCACTACAGCATGGCTGTCAACTCGCTGCCTCCAAAAAGGGATAATGCCTTTTGGGGTACTGTATGCACAACTGGGAAAACATATTTTAGCCACTATATTTACCTGCTCTTCCAATAGTAGAACAAAACACGTTTTTGCTTGAGGAGAGGAAGGTGCTCTCCTAGGGTACTCTCCTACCCATAATCCTTAGAGGCTGGAAGTAGCCTGATCTTCAGCTCTTCTTCACCTGGGAGGAGGCGCACAAGGAAGGAAGGAACTGTGTAGATTTTTCTTCTATTCCCCGCAGAGCTAGAAGGCTGTCTTGCTTGTGTGCCTCTCTTTGTTTTTGTTACCTTTCTCTCACCATGTGTTTTTAAGGAGCGAAAGAAGATCCTCTTTCATCGCATCGCTATGCCGGTCTCTCCCTCGTCTTGCTTGTTTGCTCGCTTGCTCAACTCCTTGCCTGCCTGTCACTCCTAACCAGCCGCTTGCTCAACCTGCAGTGCCACCTTGCACGGCACCTCCTGGCCAGATGAAAAGGAGGTGGTCTGGCTGATGCCCCGTGGCAAGCAGCAGCTGCCTTGTGCTCACTCACACCACCAAAGCGCTGCTTGGGAGGACGGCAGCAGTGGCAAGATCTCTTTTGGCACCAGAACTCCAGTGTGCTCCAGTGAGGCCCAAGAACAGGGAGGGGGGGGTCTACAGGCCTGGGGTTCTTCTGAGTCCCAGAGGGCAAGGTGCATTTGCCAGGGCCAGGCCTAGCAAGCGGGCAGAATCCACAGGAGCTTCAAGTACGCTGGAATGGAAGAGTCCTGCTGACTCTGTAGAAGTGGGAGAGGGGCGTTCCTTTCTCTGTGCCACCTGGCTTTCAAAAATGGATGGAGAATTTCCTTCCCCAACAAATTTTATGGCAGTACTTGGAAAGCCCCCGTGAGATGGTGCGGGAGGAAAGGAAGGCGCTCCAGTCTTGCTCAGAGGACAGCCCTTCTGCAAGATGGTATTTCCCAAGGTTTCCTTTTAGCCGCCATAATAGCAGAACAAAACACATTTTAGCCGCGGTATTGACCGGCTTCTCCAGAAGCAGAGCAAAACTCCTAGCAACACTTAGCAGAGTTGATCAGAGACAGCTGAACCCAGTTCCCTCCAAAGTAGCAGCATTATGAGCCAGCATCTTGTTAGGATTCAGTTTCATCTTCTCCCACGGACATTGACACGACCATTGGGCATTGACCCAGAACATAGAGGACAACATCTGGAGCAAGGTGTCCAGATAAGGGTGTCATCAGCAATCTCATTCAGGATCGCACATGTATGGCGGAGAGCACTGGACCCACAACAAATCCCGTTTTGTTGTTTCATCATCTCATACTCAACACCTTTTGCATGTCGTCCTCTGTGTGTTGTCTACCATTTATACCCCACCTTTCTCCCCAGTAAGGATGCCCCAAAGCAGCACGTGGTTCATCTTTGTGGCTTCTGTGCAGTCCCATGTGGCACCCTGCCTGCATGTGCAGGCCAGCCACAGAGACGAAGGTCCTAACACTTTCTAGAACTTTCCAAGGTGCTCAGAGCACTCCCCCTTCCTTCTGGTGCATGCTGGTATTTCCCTCCCAAACTGGCATGTGACAGAGGCAGGTAAACCACTCCCCCCTCCACTCCTTCCTTTACCGCCATGCAGGTAGGATCTTCACTCAGAGTCTCAGAGCGGCTGACAAACTCCTTTCCCTTCCCCTCCCCACAACAGACACCCTGTGAGGTAGGTGGGGCTGAGAGAGCTCTTTCGAGGACTGCTCTTGAGAGAACAGCTCTGAAAGAATTTATGACGGACCCAAGGTCACACCAGCAGCTGCATGTGGAGGGGTGGGGACTCAAACCCGGTTCTCCCAGATTAGAGTCCATGCCCTTAACCACTACACCAAACTGGACTAGAAGGATGCAGAAGACCTCTGCATTTTTTAAAAGCAGCTTCCTTGATGAGGAGTGAGAAAATTGTCTTTTGGGGATGTTAGAGTGAAAAGCAGGGCCACTTTTTGTTACAGAAAACAAGTTAGGAGGGAAATTAAATGTATCCTCTGTATTTACAGAATTATGGACGGGCATGGATTGCATAGCTTTAAGATCCAAGTTTGCATTGAGTGTTTTTCTCTTCTTTCCCCCTCCCCCCAGTTTCTTCAGGATCTTACTGGAAACAATTAAGAGGAGGAGTTCGAAGTTGATCTCGTACAACAGTGTCAGTACTCAGAGAGCAAATGACAGGGATTCAGGTGGTGACAGGGAAGGTGGAGCATCCCACGAGAACCAGGTAAAGGTCTCGTCCTCTCTGAGTTGCACCCACTGCCTTGGGAGGCTCTGGGGAGGACCGGGCGGGGGGGTGGGGCATTGAGATCCTCCCCCCGCCGCATTCTGCCACCAAGATACAGAGAGGAAAGCTTTTTAAATCCCACCACCTGCTTTCAGACTGCTCAGGAGCGAACCACCCAAGACTCTGTTGGAATAATTACTCTACTGCATGTTGTATATTAAATTACTTAAGTATTTATAGATCTTTAGTGGCTGTAGATTTCCCGGGTTGTGTGGCCGTGGTATTGGCATTGTAGAACCTGTCGTTTCGCCAATAGCTGTGACTGGCATCCTCAGAGGTGTAACACAGAAAGAGGTATAACACATACCTCTAAGGATGCCAGTCACAGCTACTGGTGAAACGACAGGTTCTACAATGCCAAGACCACGGCCACACAACCCGGGAAATCTACAACAGCTAACGAACTCCGGCCGTGAAAGACTTCGACAGTATATTTATAGATTGTGTACCCCTGCTACATACTGTATTAAAGCCAAATACCTTTAATGGCATAGCAGTAAGATACATAGATGTGCAATAACACGGCATGGATATATAAGACATTATAAGCAATATGAATCAATCCTTTACTATAATAGATCTATCTTTGACATACTGTGTTATATCTTGGTACTCTGGTATTTATGATGAGCCAGTTTGGTGTAGTGCCAGATTATGAGAGCCAGTTTGATGTAGTGGTTCAGTGCGCGGACTCTAATCTGGGAGAACCGGGTTTGATTCCCCCACTCCTCCACTCGCACCTGGCTGGATGACCTTGGGCAAGCCGTAGTCCTGATAAGAGCTGTTCTTGAAAAAAAGAGCAGTTTCTGTCAAGAGCTCTCTCAGCCCCACTGACCTCCCAGGGTGTCTGTTGTGGGGAGGGGAAGGGAACTTTGTTTCTACTTTTATTCTATCCACTTCTTTATTTTGCAATAATAAATTATCTGATTTCCAATTCATTTTTTCACCTTCACACGTAATATTAAATTATAACCCCCATGGGAGAGCAGCCAGCAATATGGCCCCTGTTGAAATTTCATAGTTTCTTACTGTTGTAAGATGTCTCTAGGAAGATTTCTTTTCCTTGCATAGTGACTGTTTATCCTGAAGGTCACATCTAGCCTGGCCTCAGCTTGGGAGCTCAACTAAGACAACCTGCAAATAGGTTTGTTAAAAAAAAACAACCTTCAGATCAGATCCCCCCACTCCTTCCTTCAACCCTTTTATTTTTAAATTGTTTCATTTTCCACTTGTTCAATTTTTTCCATCAGATTTTGATTTTCTTCTTGTAATGTACTAAAATCTTTTTTCTAAGAGTATAAAAGTATTTTCTAGGCATCCAGTAACTTCTTTATTCTGTTCCTGCAATTCTTCTATCTTACTGTTCGTAACACTTAAATTATTCTGAATTTTTTGTAATTCATCTTTTATCTCTAAAAATTTCGGGTCACTTTTCCAGTTCTCCTACTTTCAAAGATATATCTTCTTAAATTTCCGTTAGAGATCTATCAAATGGACTGAATTCTGACTGAAATAGCTTTGAATCTTTTCGTGTCACAACGCCGTCTGCAAACCTCTTTTTGGTGTATCCCGTATTACATGCTCTTTATTAAGTAGCTCCTAATATTAGTTTTAATATTCTTTTGCTACCATATTTCATAACCTCTTCAATATATGTCTGTATACATAAAATAAATAATTGAACAGATAAGTGCAATTAGTTGATTAATTTAAATTGATATTAAAATAAATATAAGTGCCATATATGTGTGTGTGTGCGTAAGTAAATAGAGAAATAACTAGTAGAAGCCACTTAAATAAATCTAACTAGGTAATCCAGATATACTTAAGCCTAGTTATATTCATTTTACCTAATAAGGAGCT
Organism: Gekko japonicus; assembly: GCF_001447785.1. Lineage (NCBI taxonomy): Eukaryota > Metazoa > Chordata > Lepidosauria > Squamata > Gekkonidae > Gekko > Gekko japonicus. Next base: position 372,548 of record NW_015163133.1, read on the forward strand.
ACAAATAACAGATAAGGTCTAGAAATAGTCCAAGTCTATAATTAATTCAGCAGTGTAGATCAAGAAAAGCTTCACCTATTCAAGAGGGTGAAAAAACGCATCATCCAAAATGCTTTAAATTTCCAAGCACAAAGGGGATCAACCAATAATCCAAAGAGACAGCTCCAGCCAAGATTCATAATCATCTCCTTTCTACAGTCTTTTTTCACTGTCCTTAACACCAAGCTAAACTCTTCTAGCACTGTAGTAATTTCCAAATTTATAAAGTTTCTTAACCTGAAATCCCTTGTCTGCATCAGCAGAGGGAATAAAACCCCATTACATTGTTTACGTTTTTCGAAGCATAGCAAACAGCTTAATCCTCAATCCAGGTTCAGATCAATGGGGAGGAGAAACAGGTAAGTTGTGGAGAAAGCAGTCTATCACTGCTGGTGGCGGGGGTTGAAGCCTCCTGTTGTTACTGGAAAGGAGCACATACAAGTCCCGGTCTCCCCTGTATCATCCACAGCCTCGGCATCTTCACTGCTTACCTCCTGTGCAACACTCCCAACACTTATGAACGAATTAAATAGTACAGGTGCCAATACCTATCATTGTGGAACCTCATAACTCTTTCCCTTGTTGGTTTATTCCGACTTTCTGCTTCCTGTTGTTTAACCGATTTTTAACCCGTGAGAAGACCTGTCCTCTTATTCTATGATTGCTAAGCTTACTCAGGAATCTTGCAGTGAAGTACCTGGCCAAGGGCCTTTGCAAGTCTCAAAGTGTACAATATCTAAGGCAGGGAAGTCGAAGTCATTTGTTCTGAGGGCCGGATCTGACATAAATGAGACCTTCTTGGGCCGGGCCATATGTGTCATAAAATGTAATGCCAGCTAGCGGAGATATAAACTTTATAAAGGACACAAACACAAAGATATTTTTTTTACTTAAAATAAAAACATGCTTAAAACATTAGCAGTCTTGCAAGATTTTTTTTCCGCTGTCTCTGATAACTGACACCTCTTGCATCAAAATGTTTGTGCTGTTGCAATCTTGAGTATGCTGTTCAAGTATGTATCTGTAAGCTGCAAACCTCCTTTTGATTTATTGACATTCACCACAGAAATCTCATGCTCAGAGTTCTGAGTCTAGGACCCAGGGGAAAACATGAAATGGCTGAGCGATTGAGAGAGTCTAGCAAAGCAAGCTATGATGCAGCAGCAGCAACAGAACTGTAAGCAGGAGAGAGCCCGTTCCAGTGCGGGCCTAATTGGAGCCCTCCGGGGGCCGCATGTTTGACACCCCTGATCTAAGGGATCGCTCTTATTAATATGCTCCCACAAAATTAACTACGGGTTTATTCATAGGATGTTTCCCCATTGCTTTTTTTTGGTATTGTATTATATTGAATGGAGTTTTGACTACTGAAGTGATATTTGCTAAAAATAATTCTGCGTGTTAAAGAAGCATACCCTAGCGGAAGCATAGGTGTCCAATTTCGCTTAGTACAAACAGGACCAAAATAACGATGCTATCTAGGAGCCCTTAACTTATTTGCCCTCTTTGTTTTGGCACAGGATGACCCTGAAGCCGAGGAAGAAGGGAGAGCTCTTGACGGTGGAATTGATGAAGGGGATGCTGATGCTACAGATGCAAAAAGAAGGGAGAAGCAGGAAGAGGAGGTGAGGCTTCCTTGCTTGTCTTAGCAAGAGCTCATTCAAAAGCCCTCCTGTCTATGGGGGTGGGATAAACAGAACTGTGTTTTGTGAAAGTAGCAAAGGAACTGCTGTACTGAAGGTTTGGTGTCTCATGTGCCTTGATGCTTGTGTGCTGTTCAAAGGTCATAGAATCACAGAACCACAGAGTGGGAAGGGTCCCTAGAGGCCATCTAGTCCAACCCCCTGCTCAATGCAGGACCAGCCTAGAGCACCCCTGACGAGTGTTTGTCCAGACGCTGCTTAAAGGCTGCCAGGGAGGAGGGGGAGGCTCACCCTAGGCAGCTGATTGCACAGCTCTTACCGTAAGCTTGATGCCAGTTTGAAGAAGGTGGTGAACTGCATTCATAAGACGCAGCTTCACAGTGGCCAGTATCAATTTGATGGTTCTCAGAAGCAACAGAGGTTGGTTTGTCTAGTCTTGTGCTTGAGGCGTTTATTGCTACTGTTATGAAGGCTATTATTAAGGGGCCAGAATAGTGGTAATTGCCCACGTGGACACAGTTTTTGTACTCTTAAATTATGAAGCTACATTTATTGAGGTGGATTACCAAAGTGAAACGCATCGAAATAGCTGGTGCAATCCTCCAGAATTCTCCTCTGGGAGACAAGGGGGGGTACAGGGACTGGAAATTTTAACCACTCTTGAAGCATCTCTAAGCATTAGACTGATAATTCTATCAGACAACGCCAGTATGTCCTCACCAGAAGGTGAAGTGATTCTCCATCCATTGGGTTCTTCTTGTCTAGACTGCTTAAGCTACTATCAGTGTTGACTGCACAGATGACTGCTTGAAGAGCACTAGTTAGACAAGCAGGCTGTTCATATGCTGCCACTCAACAATGGCAGACGACCAGTCCTGTTTGGAAGAAGGGTGGTGGTCCTCCTCACTGGTGCACTTGTTTACTTTGATTGACAAATCTGGCTCCCCACCAATGTTGCCTGATAAAACAACTTTTCCCAATCCCCAATCTTGCATCAAATAGATGGATAGAACCTTTGTTAGCTGACAAATGCTCCTCAGTCACCAACTGGGTGGCGGAGTTTCTGGCTCTAGCACCAAAAGAGATAGAAACCAAAAGTGGTAAAAGAGCCAGATAGGGGAAGATTATGTGCTTACTCTTCCTAGTTAAGTTCTGACTGCTTGTGTTTTGCTATGCCGCTTGTATTAGAGAATTTTAATTTCCCCCTCAAATCCCTCTCAGGTTTTTTGTATATTTTCTTCTTATGCCAATAAAGGTTGTGTGACTGTGAAGAAGGGGTTTATGAACTTATTGACTGAGGGTTGATTTGCAGTTTCTAGAAGCCTCTGGAAATGGTACATTTTTGTCATCATGGCAGCACTTTAGCTCATAAAACGATCAAAAAACTAAGTAGGAAGATTGATGATTATCTCGCTATGTAATAATTCTGTTTTGGTAGTGGCACTCTCCTGAACCTTCCACGTGCTTCCAAATCAGTTGGCTCCCTGATCTGTCACTCAAAAGGTGTCCCTATCCACTGGCTGCGTTGCCTGAGTCTCGCCTCCAATATTCTAAACAGTTTGCTGTTCCAGTCGGAACACAGAGGTCATTTGCATATATGGCCTGATTGGCCTTTGCTTCTAACATTCTAATCAGTTTATTGCTGCTGTGGGGAGTCATTGAATGTGTCCTAAGGTAAAATACATATCCCAATCTTCCCTTAAATGGTCACTGGAGTTGCCAAAATACATATCCCAATCTTCCTTTAAATGATCACTGACGTTGCCAGTCTCCCTGTGGGGCCTGGAGATCTCCCAGAAATCACCGTGTTCCCCAGCCACAGTACATCATTTCCCCTACAGAAAATTTCCCAGCTATTACAATGGCTGCTTTGGGCAGTGGACTCTATGGCATTATACCCTGATGAAGTCCCTCCACACCCCAAACCCTGCCCTCTCCAGGCTCTAACCCTCAAACCTACAGGTCTGGCCCTCCCCTTAGTATTGCCAGCCTCCAGGCAGCACCTGGATATCTCCCAAGATCAGTTCTCTAGGAGAGAATGGCTGCTTTGGGCAATGGACTTTATGGTACTATACCCTGCTGAGGTCCCTCCACACCCCAAACCCTGCCCTCCCCAGGCTCTAACCCTCAAACCTACAGGTCTGGCCTCCCCTTAGTATTGCCAGCCTCCAGGCAGCACCTGGAGATCTCCAAGATCAGTTCTGCTGGCTGCTTTGGGCAGTGGACTCTATGGCATTATACCCTGATGAAGTCCCTCCACACCCCAAACCCTGCCCTCTCCAGGCTCTAACCCTCAAACCTACAGGTCTGGCCCTCCCCTTAGTATTGCCAGCTTTCAGGCAGCACTTGGAGATCTCCAAGATGAGTTCTCCTGGAGACAATGACTGCTTTGGGCAGTGGACTCTATGGCATTATACCCTGATGAAGTCCCTCCACACCCCAAACCCTGCCCTCCCCAGGTTCTAACCCTCAAACCTACAGGTCTGGCCCTCCCCTTAGTATTGCCAGCCTCCAGGCAGCACTTGGAGATCTCCAAGATGAGTTCTCCTGGAGACAATGACTGCTTTGGGCAGTGAACTCTACGGCCTTATACCCCCATCTCCAAGATCGGTTCTCCTGGAGAAAATGGCTGCTTTGGGCAGTTGACTCTATGGCCTTATACCCTGCTAAGGTCCCTCCCCACCCCAACCCCTGCCCTCCCCAGGCTCTACCCCTCAAATCTACAGGTATTTCCCAACCCAGAGTTGGCAACCCTGTAACTGGCTACGGAACCACTTTCCAGACTCTTGGAACCCAGAAGGCATGGCATAGGAGGAGTTGCTTTTCTACCTTAGCTGCCACTGCATAACCCCAAATCAGGGGTGGAGGGAACCATACCCGTTACCACGAGGCTGTCCTCCCATACTACCCACTTGGGGCAGTAAAATGACTTGAGACAGCCCTGCCTTATAGCTAAGCAGAAGGAAATAAACATGGCTTGCCTCCTTCTATTTTCCCCTTCCCTCACCTGGAGCTTCCTTCTAGAGCTTGTTGTATTTCTGAGCCTTACTCCTGGTAGTACCATGTGGTGGGTTTGCCTTTCCCTTCATGTGGGCATTCCCCCCAACTTTACAGTTCCAAAGTATTTGTTGAGCTTAACGGTCCCAAAGTACAGATGAGCAGTTATGCTCACAAGATTAAATGCATGACCTTCTGTGGTTTCTGAAGGCTGCACCTTGGGCATACCATTCTCAAATAGATACTGTAGCTGTGGTTTAGGAGCTATTGAATCTGCTTAAGACATGTTCTGTTTTTGTGTCGTGGTTAAGTGCACGGACTCTAATCTGGGAGACCCGGGTTTGATTCCCCCTCTCCTCCTCCACTTGCACCTGGCTGGATGACCTTGGGCAAGCCGTAGTTCTGATAAGAGCTGTCCTTGAAAAAGAGCAGTTTCTATCAAGAGCTCTCTCAGCCCCGCCTACCTCACAGGGTGTCTGTCTGTTGTGGGGAGGGGAAGGGAAAGGAGTTTGTAAACTGAGACTCCTTCAGGTAGTGAAGGGCAGGGTATAAATCCAATCTCTTCTCCTCCTCCTCTTCTTCTTCTTCTTAATGTCCCTGGTATAATAAGGAAAGACAGAAATTGATTAAACCTTTGACACAACAGTGGACTGAGTCCTCAGCAGATATCGTTGTTTCTAAATTGCTATCAGATTCAAGAGCAGAAAATATACCCATTTTAGTTCAGGCCATGAGAGTTTGGGCAACTTACATGGCAACAGTTGTCTTTGTGGCGTACGTAACTAGCCCTGTTTGGTTGGAATTCTTCCTTTCTTCCTCATATTCCCTGTTATGCTTGATAAATGCTACCCGAAACCTGTAAGTCAGAGGAGTAGAGTGTGAAAGAAAGACTGGACAGTGATCCTGTTCCCTCCGCTCTCTTATCAGGTGTTCACCATCACCAGACAGGGAGCTTAAGACTGATTTATCTGTTGTGGACTGCCGTAATTTACCTCTTAGGAAATAGTCATATGTAGGAATCTGATGTAACAAAGTTAACTTGGTGCTAGTGTCAGTCAGTCAGTCAGTCAGTCAGTTAGCCTTTATTGGCATAAAAAAGAATTACAATAAAAAGAAATATATATAGAGAGGAAACCATTTTACAAACTACATAATATCGCATGAAGTTGCATCCAATAATTTGTTACAGAATGTTACTCTTTAGTATGTTTTCCTGACATAACTTTATAGCTGATCGAAGGAACATGGCTACCTTCACTGATATTTCAGGAATAGAAACATTCAGAAGCAGATGCACTTTTGAAACATCAGGAAGGTTTGTCATGTTGACTAATATAGAATTTAAATATCTGTAACGCAGTTCGAAAGCAAGAAATTGCAAATAGATAAATAGGTACCACTTCGGTGGGAAGGGAACAGTGTTCCGTGTGCCTTGGTGTTTATTCATGCCAGCCACATGACCACGGAAATGTCTTCAGACAGCGCTGGCTCTTCGGCTTTGAAACGGAGATGAGCACCGCAACCCTAGAGTCGGACTCGACTGGCTTTCGAGCAAGGGAACCTTTACCTTTAACGAATATCTACATAAAATTGACAATGCAGGCAAATATGTGAAACTGTCTCAACACAACCAGGGTTACAGTGGCAGAGTCTAGCCGTATCTAGCCGTATATATTATGTTACTATATCTCCCATGTAAGATTGCTGATGGTATTACATTGAATCTTGCAAGAGAGAAGGCTCTACGCTGTTGTGGTCCTTGTAAATCAGAAAAATATGAAGCCATTCGGCCTGCCTTAAGGGAAATCTCAAAGTGCAGAGGGGAGAGCAAGATTTGTTGGCTAAGCTGCACAGCCATTGTTTTTCAGTATCAAGGATTCTGCGTTTTATCTGAAAAGTGCCCATGAAAGGGAGCATGAAGAGTGAGTCCAGTGGGATACCCACGGCAGTTATTTTTTTCTCAATGTGTAGTAGCCAGTTAGACACATTTGACTTTGTGAGCAATTTGTCGTATAAAGCTCTCTGGGTCTACATTGTATACAGCCAATATCTTACTGTCGTAAGCCACGCACCAGCCTCCACAGAATTCCACCCAGTTTCTAGACATAAGGCTGCATAAGGTACACAGCGCGGCATTCTCATGATTTTTCAGGGAAATTTAGATTGAATGTATTCAATGGTGCCATTAAGTGCCCTTATCCATATTGGAATATCATACAAGAGTTGGGGAATTACTTTGGCCTTGAAGACTTTTAACGCGGCTGGTAGGAACTGACTACCTCTGGTGTAGAAAAATCGGCAGATGACCAAAGCATTGATGTTGGCCATGTTTACTGCTGACTTACGTTGCACAGACCAAGATGCGTTATACTGGAAGTGTAAACCTAAATATCTGAAATTTTAACTTGCTCAATTACTTTACCTCCAATTGTCCATTTAGATAGTTTCCAAGTTTTGGAGAAGACAAGTATTTTTGATTTTTCATGGTTTAGGAGTAGTTTAGCACATTTTATAATGAATAATGTGCCAGTCTAGGCTAGAGTCATTCTCCTTTTTTCTGTGTGAAGGAGTTGTTCGTTGGATTTTTGTAAGGAGGTGCGTTATATCTGTGAGTGGCTTGAATTGGTACAGCCCAGGTGCAGGCTACCCACCTGAGGAAATAACTAAAGTGTTTTTAGATTTTTATATATCTGTTGTTTTAATATTTGTTTTATCAGATTGCTTTTATTTCATTGTTACCTGCCTTGGTTGCTGAGGAGCTTTATAGAAAAGCGGGCTTATAAATTATATTTTAAATAAATCAACAACTACCCATACGTCCTCCGTTATGGACCCTGCCTTGCGCCTGAGGAGAACAGGAAGGCTCCCATATTTCTGTGATTCAACAAAACTATGTAAAAGAGAGTTGTTCAAGAGAAGAAGAAGAAGAGATTGGATTGATACCCCATGGCCCTTCACTACCCAAAGGTGTCTCAGAGGGGCTTACAAACTCCTGTCCCTTCCCCTCCCCACAACAGACACCCTGTGAGGCAGGTGGGGCTGAGAGAGCTCTTGACAGAAATTGCTCTTTTTCAAGGACAGCTGTTATCAGAACTAGGAACCAGTTGATAAGTTCACTCAGCGGGTCCTGTATCCCCTTGCTACCAGCCTTCACTAGCTACAAAGAGCATGGATCAAGGAGGCGCGTGGTTGGTCTAACAGCGCACAGGATCCTGCCAGCGTCAGCAGAGGAGATGTGTCAGAAACTGAACCCAAAGACAGCCCAAAGGGGCCTTCAGTTCACTTACTGTACCAGTGTTAGCAGGCAGGTCCTGGTGGAGTGACAAGACTTTATCCGCGTAAAAAGCTTGCAGATGCCTCATGGCCATTTGCCAAATTCCTGTCCTTTTTATTCCCTTAAGTCAGGGATGTCAGTGACCAAATCACCCTAAGTAATTGTGCCAGGCATGCGCGACTGGACGCGATAGAGGTCGAGAAGAACTCGTTCTTTGTGGCCAACGCCATCTCGTAGGTTTTCGTAGACATCCTATGGGCTGCTCTTGCAGCTTTGTCACGATCCCGTCGCCAAACTCACTTGGATCATCCGAGTTCTCGTTTCATGCCCCTTCGTTCAGAAGGGGAACGGCTGCATTTTGTATTTCAGACCATCACTTCTATAATGTAAAATGCCAGTAAAAAACAACTGTACATTGATAATAACGTGAAAGACCCAAAACATCTCTCGCCCACAGGTTGATTATGAGAGCGATGATGGTGCTGCGGAGGAGGATGAAATTCCAGATACGGAAGAGGCCGCCGTGTGTGACAGCGACAGGGACCCAGAAGCAGCGGAAGATCAGCAGGATCCTCCCTCTCCTTCCTTGAGCCAGCAGGTTCAGACGAAGAGAAAGAACAAGAGAAAGACATCAGACAAATTGACCCATCTCCGAGTGAATAGCGTACTGGAGAGTCACAGCGCTATTGAGAGCTATGCGTATGACACAGATCAGGAACTGTGGTGTGAGGTACGGTTGTTAGAGAAAGTGTGGCAACGGGAAGGCAACTCGCGTTTACATTTGCTGTTGACTGTTTTATAAGCAGTCGGTGTCCACTAGCTTGTCAGCGAACCTCTTAACATCTCTTCTTTTTAAAAACGAAAAGGGTGTGAGGTGATTCCTAATAGCCTCTTATTTGTCAGACTGAACGTGCTCATTGTTGATGCCAGAGGAAGAGAAGTAAATTTACTTTAGTTTATTCCCCTGCTCTTTTCCCTTACAGGGACCCAGTACAACTTACAGCAGTACCTCACGAAGAAATAAGCAAAATACAATGAGTAATCAAAGAAAAAAACACCACTTCTTCCCCTGGGCAGGTTCCGAATCCAGTGGTTGGGTCACTCAGTGGCTACAGGCTGCGAACCAGGCCCAGACGTCAGGCCCACTTAAGAGGAAGGAGGCAAAACCCAACGGAGATGTTGTGCAGAGGGCAAGATGTCCCCTGACATCTCCTCTTCCTCCAACAAGTATTGGATAAAATGGCAAAATCAGGCAGTCCTGATGTGATGCTTTAATCCCCTCCAACCTGTGTTTTGGGCACATCATTGCACATTCCAGGTAGCTGGGCACATGGATGCCTGGCCAGAAGCAGACTTGGCATCAGGGCTGGTTCAGCTGCATTCAACTGCTAGCTTGGGAGAAGGGGGGGGGGGGGTCTTGTCTCTGGAACAGCACTGGTGCTTTTTGTATCAGAAAGGAAACGGGCACGAAATGGGTTTTGACCCCATTGCTCTCTAAAGCCAGAAGCATATGCTCTGCGGCTCAAGCATGTCTCAGTCTTTTTTTTTCTTTTTTCTTTTTTTTTAAAAATATTTTATTAGTCTATAGTACTGTCTCAGTCTTCATCACACACTGAGGTCAGAAATGGCCTTTCTGTGAGGGAAGCCACCGGCAGCACAGCCTGGGCACCGTTAGTGACGGGGCCTTTAGACACATACGGATATGACACATTGGGTGCATTGCGCCACGAGCTTCTCCAGTGTGACCCCTGCCAAAAGGCTCTAGAGCTACACATGGACTCCGCATGGCTTCCACAGAAGAACTTGCCAGTGGATTGTCCCCTCGTGTTAAATAGGGAGAGGGGAAGTGATCATGTTAAATATTTTGCCACAGGACATCTAGCTAAGGTGTATTGGCTGGTTAAAGATTATACTTAGAGTGTTCTGTTGATGTTGGAACAGAGCAGGCCCATAGCTACAGTGGGGCATTTGGGGGCAGGGCCCCCCGACTTACAGCAAAGGCCCCTTCAAATGCCTCCCGACTCTGTCCCCAATAAAGAGGTGGTCTCAGCCATGCTTTCCGACCCCATTTCCCGCCACCCGTGCTCCCAACCTGCCCCAAGTTGTGCTTGTTGCTTGACTCTCCATGGCGGCGCCTGCCCAGTTGCACGGAGGCGCCTCTTAGGTGGGCAGCAGCCGTGGGGCTCCTTCTGCTGGGGAGCCGCTTGGGAAGGGGCGGCTGCCTCCTCCGAGCGCCTGGCTCCCCACCCCACCTGCAGAGCGGGACTCCATCCTATTGCTCCGGGTAAAGAAAAAGCTCTTTGGAACACTCCACTTCTAAAAAAGGGGGGGGGGGGGGAGCTGAGAGAAACAACCACAGCCACCCTTTGAAAGAGGCGCAACCTGCTGTTTTAAATCCTTTCTGCTGTTTTAAATCTTTCTTATCAGTCCTAAAACTTTGTTGGTCTTAACGGTGTTCCTGGTCTGGACTCAAACCTTTGTCTCACCCCCCCACCCCACCCCCCACACACTGTGCATTTTGGAACATTCCTCCACTCCTACAGGAGCTGGGAAGGCCACAGCCGCTGTGGTGAGCTCCGAGGTGAGCGCCTGAAACTCCTCCTCCTCCTCCTCCTCCTCCTCCTCAGTGCAGCCAGCATGGAGCTGGCCGGGGCGAAGGCGACAGGAGGGAGGCCTGGAGCCACCTCTGAGGGCCATGGGGAGTTCCTCGGAGAAGGTCAGCGCTGGCTCGGGCGGTTTTGAAGGGGCACGAGGACGTCTGGTGCCAGCCTCGTGCCAGGGGGAGGTCATGGCAAGGGATGAACCCGGGGAGGTCTTGAGCACTGGTTGCCTGATTCCTCCGCAGAAAAAACAAACAAACAAACAATCTCCCCCCCCC
>NW_015163133.1:383460-404071 GCF_001447785.1 Gekko japonicus
ATTAAGTCATCCTGTGGTGGATCCCCCCCCCCCCGAGAAATTAAAATGCCCCCCTGACTGCGGGCCTGGAACAGAGGCTGTGAATGATTATGTCAGCCATGCTTTTCAGTCTCTGGGTGAAACCCTCAGGACAAATAATTCATAGCTTTGGGGTGATTGTCGTCGATATGTGGAGAATACCCAGCCAGCTCTCTGTGTCCCTATCGAAGTCTCCTAGTGATGTGGTCGAGGTCCTGAGTAACTGCCTGATGGCTGTGGTTAATGGGCTAAAAGTGAGCAGAGTGGAGCCAAGCCCCGGAAAGACTGAGGTGTGATGCTGTTCGCGAAGGCGGAGATCCTGAAAGACATTGTGCGCCCCACTTTTGAAGGACTCTGTTAAAAGCCTTGGGATTATGTTGGACCCAACGTTATTGCTGGAAGAGCAATTTAAAGCAGCTGCCAAAAAGGGCTTTCTTCCAGTGGCCACCTGGATTCCATGCAACGGTAACGTTGAGACTAGACAACTGTCATATACTGTACCTCGGTCTCCCCTCAAGATCAGCTTGGAAACTCCAGTTGGCACAGAAGGCTGGGGCAGAGCGATTGTCAGGCGCTCAGGGGAGCCTGCGTGTAACTTCCATTCTGCAGTCACGCCACTGGCTGCCCATCAGTTAGCCAGGCTCGGTTTAAGGTCTTGTCTGTTACATATAAAGCCCTTTGTGACCTTGAATCCTCCTGGCTGCAAGTCTGTCTCTCCCGCTATGCTCTGCCACAGCAGCTTCACGCATTAGAGGGAGGGCTCTCTGCAGATGCCGAGCTGCAAATGGGCAGAATCCACAGCCGCCCGTACAGGTGCCTTCTCTGTCGTGGAATGGCCGGCCTGAGGAAGTCTGTATGTAGCTTGCTGTAAGTAGGATCCCACTGTGCAGTTTTGCAACAGCGTCAGCCCCTCATTACCCCGTGTTCTCTTCCAGGTCTCTCTGAAACTCCCGCTGTCAAAGGAGTACTTTGACATGGCCTCCCTGCTGACCTCCTTGGCAAACAAAACTGTTCTCCATGAGACGAAGGGGATCACCCGGTGTCTCTTAAATGAAGCCACCAACAGCAATGGAGAGAAGGCACTCACTCTACAGACTGAGGGGATAAACCTCCCCGAACTCTTTCAGTACACTGAGGTATGTCATGAAACAACCTTCCGTGCCTCCTGTGGCATGAAAGCGAAGGAAGGCGGTTGGGAAACCCAAGAGGGATCGCCCCTCTCTGAAGTCCCACCTTGCATCATTTCCTAAAGATACGTTTTCTTTTCAGACTGTTTCTCATACTGGTTGCTGATTTTACTGAGAAAGACCCGCTGCTCTTTGTTTTGGGGTCAGCATTTTGTCACAGCTGAAACCAGCTGTCCATTTTTACTTGAAAGAAAGAAACCTTAAGTTGGTTTCAGTAGCACTGGGTAGCAGGAAGCATTCCATCCACTTGTCTTTGGATAGAGGGTCTCTCAAATGTCTGACCTTTGCCAGCCTCCAGTCTCAGGCAGCAGGGACAGAAATCCAGAGTGGTCCCAAGAGAGGCGAGGAGAACAGTCCCTTTCCCTGGGTCTGCACATTCCGCCAGGACGTGTTAACAGGCATTTGCTGTGTTTCTTTATTTCAATCCTAAGTAAACTTTTTCAGGAGCTCCTGCAGTGTACAGTTTAAACATTTTTAAAAGGGAGAATTGGAACTAACTAATTGGAGAGCCAGTTTGGTGTAGTGGTTAAGTGCTCGGGCTCTAATCTGGGAGAACCGGGTTTGATTCCCCACTCCTCCACTTGCACCTGCTGATGTGACCTTGGGTCAGTCACAAGCCCTGGCACAGCTGTCCTTGAAAAAGAGCAGTTTGTGTCAGAGTTCTCTCAGCCCCACCCACCTCACAGGGTGTCTGTTGTGGGGAGGGGGAGGGAAAGGAGTCTGTAAGCCGCTCTGAGAGTCCAAGTGAAGGGCGGGGTATACATCCAATCTCTTCTTCTTCTTCTTCTAACTGTGCTTGTGGAGACCTTTGAGAATGGAAAATGGCATAGCTCTGCCCAGCCCCGTGGCCTCTCCATCATACACCCCCAGCAATAGTGTCTGCGCTGTTTTAGTGTGCCTGCTTTGGCAACCTTTGGGCTCTGTCATAGGGAAGCCACAGACCAGCTCTATTGTCCTGCTTTTAAACGAGCATTTTCTTTGCAAACTTTGTGTTCCATCACTGGGTACCAGTTCACAGGAGTTGTGATTTGGGATGGGAGAGGTAGAATTTTGCTTAATTGTGAACATCTGCCCGTGTCACATTCTGTATTCTAGATTTTGGATCTAAAGAGGCTTTATTGCAACGATATTCACGCAATGGCTAACACCTATGGCATTGAGGCCGCCTTGAAAGTCCTTGAGAAAGAGATTAAAGATGTGTTTGCTGTGTATGGTAAGATCCCTTTTGACCAACTTGGTGGGCTCGTGGCTGAAAATGCAAACCGTGGCCTGCCAAAGCAAGAATCAACCCAGCCTGCAGGCCTCTCCATCTTGGTCCTTGCGTAGATGCAGTGCTGTTCACGGCAGATTCATAGTGAAGCAGCCACATGGAGAGAAAAAAGAGTGCCGCCCTTTGCAAGACACGAGGATAAGATTTGTTAGAGAGTTTTCAATAGGTAGCTGTCGCTCTGCATCTGCCCCATCTGCAGGAGGCTTTTGCTTTATTGTGCTTTAGTTTTCACATATCTTCGCTATTTGGAGTTTTAGGGCTCCCTAAATGTCTTTGTTTACGTATTACGCAAATTACTGCCCTGTATCTAAAAACTACATAGGAAGGATATATACGTTGTAAATAAATGCTTTAAAAAGATGGTACATTCAGAGAACAGAGAACCGATTCAGCCTGTCTGTCAATGCCTGAGTCTCCACTGTTATGCTGAGCCAGCATTGCTAAGGCGTTTGACAGGCGTCTGGCAGACGTAAGCCTGCATGTCCTTCCCAGGGGCCCAGAGCTGCAAGAGCAGTAGAACCGGTATGGCCTGGCTGTGCAACGTTCAGAATGACCACTGGGGAGCAGAAGTACAGCTGAGATGCTGAAATTTCTAGGAACTCGAACTTTTTCCCCCAAACTGTCAGAAGCTATGCAAGTAAAACAGTCCAAGTATCACTACTTAACATTGTCATCTCAGTTTGCTTCAGCTTTGGGGCTTTTGTACTCATCATACTTCCTCTTGGTCCAAAGAGAAACGGGAGCACATGGTCTCACCCCCTTGGCCTTCTTTCTCGCCTGTGCCATGAGAGGGGGTGATGGAGGAGAGCCTTCAGATTTCAGGAAAGGTTTATTCAGATTTGCTGGGGGGGGGGGGGGGAAGGCCCCCCCCCCCCCCACCCACCCTCCCTTCCCCATCACATTTTGGAGGGCAGGCCCTTACATGCTCCGACATGCCTTGTTTTTCTGCCGACAGGGATTGCAATAGATCCCCGACACCTCTCTCTCGTGTCAGACTACATGTGCTTTGAAGGTGCTTACAAGCCCCTCAATCGGTTTGGGATGCAGTCCAGTGCTTCCCCGTTGCAGCAAATGACATTTGAGACCAGCTACAAGTTCTTGAAGGAAGCAGCCATGCTAGGTAAATAACTTTATTTTTGGGGGGGTTGGTGGTGACCCTGCAGTTACCCCGTTTCATAGCCGTCTGTTTCCATATTCCTGATATTCGGGGGTGGGGGTGGGGGGGGTTGGGAACAAGAGGTGCCGGAACTCTCAGGATGGGAATGAACTTTTCAATCTGTATACTGAAAACTCGTGCACTTTCAAAGCATGCTTTGTCAAAACACAATGAAATCCTAAGCAGAGTTTCACCTTTCTAAAGCCACTAGTTTCAATGGACATTAAGTGTGTAACTCTGGTTTAGAACTGCACCATACATTTAACTAAACCATACTAATAGGATGAATCTCAGAAGTACTCTTCAGAAAAGATACGTATAAGCATTCTTAAATTAGTCACAGGTATTTTAAATGGAGTGGGGTGTAATTCACTGTAGCAAGAGGTTTGAATGGTGGTTATGCTCTTTATTGCAGGATTAGAGCTGTGCATTGTTGAGATCTAGAAACTGCAAAAATAGAACGCATCTTTTTGAGGTGCAAGTTAAACCCATGAGCTTTCAGGCTCCAATGTTTTCATAGCATTACTTTCATAAAAGGAGAGTTAGGGAAGAGATGTTTTGCTTCTGTGCTAAGAACATACGGCAGCAGTGTTCCCTCTAAGCTGAGTTAGTGTGAGCTAGCTCACAGCTTTTTAGCCTCCAGCTCATAGAGCAAATTGATTTATGCAGCAGCCAACTCACTCACAGCTTTAATGCCAGTAGCTCACAAAGTAGAACTTTTGCTCACAAGACTCCACAGGTTAGAGGGAACATCGTATGGCAGCGCTGATCACATTTGTCTTACAAATGTTCCTTCTCATTTTCTTTGTTCCAGGGTCCCATGATGAGCTGCAATCTCCTTCCGCTTGCCTGGTAGTTGGAAAAGTTGTCAAAGGAGGGACCGGCTTCTTTGAGCTCAAGCAGCCTCTTAAATAGGTCTCTCTGTGTGCAAAGCCCTCTAAAGCTGATGTCTTCTCAGGAATGGACATGGTGTGCTGTAGTGTGTGCTGTCTTTATTTTATATATATTTTATTTTATATATTTATTATCAGATTTGTACCCTGCGCTCCCCGACGAGGCCGGCTCAGGGCGGCTTACATAAAAGAATTTTTAAAAACACACGAGTAAGCAATTTAAATAGTCCTAAAACCCTATAAAACATTATATGTTTAATTATATGTATAATTAAAAGGTGCTAACATTAATGACACTAATAGGTTATTAAATGGTGGCGGTTGACCTTCAGTAGATACCTCCGATGATTTCCTGAGCCTTTAGGAAGTAGATTTAACAATGAAAGTATTGTGCTATGCCCGGGGGGGGGGGGTGTTTGTTTATTTTGTGGGTTTTTGTTTATTTATTTTGGCTTCTCTCCCGCCCTCCCCGCCGCGGCAGGCTCAGGGCGGCTCACAGCATTACTACAGGTAAACAATCTCTCAGGTAAAATTACAATAAATGAAGTCTTAAAAACAATACACAAAGTGCTAGCAGTAACATATAACATGGTGGAAGTCCAACAATCAGTTTAGCGCATGGTCTGGGTCATATAGGCGAAGCACAGGCCATTCAATGGTGTTAATGATGTTATTGATGTTATTAAAGTATTAATAATATTGATGATATTGGGGCCAGGGGCTCAGATGGTTGCGGGTGGCCCCTTAATCCAACACCTGGTGGAAGAGCTCCATTTTACAGGCCCTGCAGAACTGTAAAAGCTCCCGCAGGGCCCTGATGTCTTCCGGGAGCTCATTCCACCGGTGTGGAGCCACCACTGAAAAGGCCCTGGCCCTCGTAGCTGCAAGCCTGGCTTCTCTGGGGCCTGGGAGGACCAGGCGATTTTGTGTGCCCGATCGCAATGCTCACTGGAGAACATGTGGGGAAAGGCAGTCCTTTAGGTACATAGGTCTCTGGCCATAAAGGGCTTTAAAGGTAAGTACCAGCACCTTGAACTGAATTCGGTACGCTGTGAGCAGCCAGTGCAGTGCTTTTAGCGCAGGCTGGGTGTGCTCCCACATAGGGAGACCCAACAGCAGCCTGGCTGCCACATTCTGCACTAGCTGCAGCTTCCAAATTTGGGACAAGGGCAGCCCCATGTAGAGGGCATTGCGTTCAAGGAAGGGAACCAACCACCTCATCAGCCGTAGATGGTAAAAGGCTGACTTTGCAGCGGCTGCTACTTGGGCCTGCGTCATTTGGGGGGCATCCAAGAGCACTCCCAGGCTCCTGACCTCTGGCACTGGCACCACCGGGGCCCCATCGAAGCTCGGGAGTGGGATCCCTACCCTCGGGCCACTCCGACTCAGGCACAGGACATTCCGTCTTCGTTGGATTCAATTTCAGTCGGCTCAGTCTGAGCCATCCAGCCACAGCTTGCAACGCCCGGTCCAGATCTTCCGGACTGGAGTCTGACCGGCCACCCAACAACAGATAGAGCTGGGTGTCACCCGCATATTGGTGACACCCTAGCCCATGCCTTTGGGCAAGGGGGCGCATATAGGTGTTAAATAGCATTGGGGAAAGCACCTGAGGCACTCCACAAACTAGCGGGTGCCTTTGGGACAGTTGTTCCCTTACGGCCACCCAGTGGATCCCAGTGTCTGAGAGGCAGTGGATCAGTAGTTGGTGGCTGATCATGTCGAACACCACCAACAGGTCGAACAACACCAACACCACCTGATCTGCCTCAGTCCAAATGCCTCCGAAGATCATCCGTGAGGGTGACCAGTAGGGTCTCCATCCCATGGCCTGGTTGGAAACTGGACTGGAAGGGATCTAATACGGAGGCGTAATCCAAAAAACCCTGTAACCAGCCTGCCCGCTGCCCTCTCAATCAATTTGCCCAGGTAGTATAAATTGGAAACCAGCTGGTAGTTAGCCAATTCGGCCGGATCCAGAGATGGGTTTTTTAGGAGAGGGCAGACCACTGCCTCCTTGAGTGCCCCAGGGAACAGCCCCTCCAGGAGGGACTTTTTGATAATTTCCCTCAGGGAACCTCGTAACCTGTCACAGCCAGCTTTAATTAGCCATGACGGGCACGGATCAAGGCTGCAAGTGGTCGGTCACACAGTTAGGAGTAATTTGTCGACCTCCTCTAGGCTGAGTGGACCAAAATAATCCAAAACCTGACAAGAAGACGTGCATGGAGCCTCGAGTTCCTTTACTGTTTCAACTGTGGCGGGAAGGTCATGGCGGAGCAACAAGACTTTACCTGCAAAATAGCTTGCAAAAGCCTCACAGCCAATCTCCAGTTCTTTAACATTTGGTCTGTTCTGGCAGAGTAGCAAGAGTCCGAATCATTCTAAATAATTGGGCTGGGTGAGAGCTCGCAGACGCAATCGTGGCTGCATAGTGTTCTCATTTACTGGCTTTGACTGCCGTCTCGTAGGCGCTCATAAACGTCTTATAGGTGTCAGGGTCCTTAGTCAGGTTACTCAGCACAGGGCTTCATGAGAAGAGAACTGTTTATTGGTAAAACCAGAACTGAAGGCACGTGTACAGCTTGTGTCAGGAATGGCCAACAATACTAGGGCTAGAATCAAACATTCCCCCTGATAAGCATAAGCCAATGGATACATTTTGCGTGTGCGGGCAAAGCAAGCAGGCAAAGCAAAAGCCGTTAGCTTTCCCAGCTGAATAATACTGCAGCTGGAACATCTACAAGGTCAAGCATGAGATAACATCCACAGTTTAGTTAGACTGTGGATGGGTGAGATGTGACTGCAGGCCACCCCACTCACTTGGCTTATAGAGTCTGTCAGACCAGGTTCTGTAATCATGTTTGTTTTAGTACTGAATAAATGAATTTTAGCATTTATTGCATATTGCCCAAGGCTATTACAGTCAATCAGTGGGCTCAGGGCGAGTGACATCATCTCAAATAATACAATCAGGTTTGAAACACAATAAAACATTACATTATAAACATTTAAAATCAGTAGTTATAGCTGCTGGTATAAAGAAGAAGAAGAAGAGATTGGATTTATACCCCACCCTTCACTTGGAGTCTCAGAGCGGCTTACAAACTCCTTTCCCTTCCCCTCCCCACAACAGACACCCTGTGAGGTGGGTGGGGCTGAGAGAACTCTGACACAAACTGCTCTTTTTCAAGGACAGCTGTGCCAGAGCTTGTGACTGACCCAAGGTCACATCAGCAGGTGCAAGTGGAGGAGTGGGGAATCAAACCCGGTTCTCCCAGATTAGAGTCCGGCCCATTCATACTGATTGCTATGGCTGGTTGCTGGCAGATGGGTGGCCAGTAGGTAGGAGGCAGCAACCTCGGGGGAGGCCACATGTGGATGCCCGCTGCCTCAGCCAAAAGCCTGGCGGAAGAGCTCCGTCTTGCAGGCCCTGCGGAATTGCATGAGATCCCGCAGGGCCCTGATCTCGATGGGGAGCGTGTTCCACCAGGTGGGGGGGCCAGGGCAGAAAAGGCCCTGGCCTTGGTCGAGGCAAGACAGACGTCTTTTGGGCCAGGGACCACCAGGAGAATGTGGATTACTGGAGCGTAAAGCTCTTTGAGGCGTATACGGCAAGAGGCGGTCCCTTAGATATGTTGGTCCCAGGCCGTTATAAGGCTTTGAAGGTTATTACCAACACCTTGAAGCGGATCCGGTACTCGACTGGCAACCAGTGCAGCTGGCAAAGCACATGCCGAACGTGAGCGCGCACAGGTGTTGGCGTCAGCGTCCGTGCAGCTGCATTTTGTACCAACTTCCGGATCAGTCTCAGGGGCAAGCCTGTGTACAGGGAATTGCAGTAATCAAGCCTGGAGATGACCATCGCATGGATCACCGTAGCTAGGTCTTGGGGGGAAAGATATGGCTTCAGTAGCCTGATCTGCCTAAGATGGAAGAATGCAGATCTGGCAACTGCGGCAATCTGGGCCTCCGTAGACAGGCACGCAGTGTTACTCCCAGGCTCCTCACTGTGGGCTGGCACCAGAGGTGCCCCTTCCGGTGTGGGAAGCCTGGTGCCCACATCCATGTCCCCTCGACCCAGGTACAGGACCTCTGTCTTCGATGGATTTAACGTTAGCCGGCTCTGCCGCATCCATCCAGCCACAGCTTCTAAGGCCTCACCCAGCAGGGTGCCCCCCCCCCCAGCGCCTTGGACACATACAACTTTTGATGTCTCTCCTTGGTGAGACCCTCTTCCTTGCCCATCTCTGCCTTGTCATCATCAGTAAATGCCTCTGAATCTTTCGACCCAGGGGTCCATTTGTGGTGGCTTTTCGGCCGCAGCTTGACTCTGTATAAGCACTGCCCCCCCCCCCAGCTGAGCCAGGGTGAACATGGAGTCAATGACCTCCTCCCTTTGACTGGCTCGTTGGGGAAGGCATGACAGCTAGGAAGTTCAACTTCCCTGGGAGGTGCTTAATGGTAAATTTAAGCTTAGAAGGAAAACTCTGCCCAACGGAGCTGTTTGGCATTTAGGCACCGGGGCATTCAATTCAGTTCAATTCAAAACCTTTATTGGCATCGATCAGAATCATAAACAGTCACCCTTCAATTCATGGGTTTAACACACAGCTTCCTCATTATGAGGCAGTTGCAAAACTTAGCCACCGCTTCAGTAACCTCTATATTTTGTGAAGCCATTAAACGGTACAACATTCTGTCATCAGATTGCATGACATCCTTCTTAAGAATAGCTTCTAAATAAACTACAATAGAGGAATACATGTTCGATTGTTTCAGTCTCCTCTGAATCACAATCACAATACCTAACAGAGTAGGGGATTTTCTTAAATCTTCCTGCTAAAACCGCAGAGGGGAGCACGTTGAAGCGGGCCAGCATAAATGCTCTACGCAGCTGTGGGGAAGTCAAATCCGATAAGTATTGTGCAGGGGCGTTGATCGGAAAACGAGCCCATCTTAAAGGGGAGCATCTACCAGAAGCCAGGGCATTCCCAATGCTTCCAGGTTTTTATGATCAGTCCACACCTCAAACAGCACCCAGGCCCCTTCTAGCCCATTTCTCCAAGTGACATGGGCCAACTGAATGGCCACTGCCTCCTTGTCCCACACCGCCTAATTCTGCTCTGTTTTGGGAGAACTTTTGGGACATACAGGTGAGGGGGTGCAGATTTCCGTCCTCCCCCTTTGCAGGATTGCCCCCTCTGTGGCTACATCCGAGGCATCTACTTGTACTACAAAGGGCTTATTTTCATCTGGGTGCAGGAGGATCGGCTTGGAAATGAGCTTTCAATTTGGCTTGCTGGCACTCCTGTGACCATGTCAGCTTGTAGCCCAGCTTATGACTCTTCCCCCTTTTTTTCCCAACAGGTTGTTAGGGGTAGGGCTACCTGGGTAAAATTTGGGATGAATGGGCGGTAAAAATTGGCAAACCCTAAGAACTACAGTAGTTGCTTTCAGGTTTTGTGGGGTTCCCACCCCAATACATCTTGGATTTTCCTTAGGTCCATCCCCAGTCCCTTCCCAGAAAGGCAATAACCTAGGAAAGTCCAGCTCCTCTTTATCCTCAGTCTTGTGCTTATCCCCCTCTCGGATGCACACTCGAAAGTAAGCGTCTCTGAGATCCAACTTAGTAAAAATCCAGCCCTTTGCAGCTTCAGTCAATAAATCTTTTATCAGGGGGTGGGGGTAGGCATTTGACATTGACACCGCATTCAACCCCCAATAGTCTGTACACAGTATCAAAAAAACCCCATCCCTCTTCTTATGAAAGAGAACAGGGGTGGCAAACGAAGCTGCTGGCCTGATGAATCCCCTGGCTAGGTTTTTGTCAATGAATGCCCAAAACTGCTCCTCCTCCGCTGGACTCATAGCGTACAATTTCCCCTTTGGCAGTTTGTGCCCCAGCAGAATTTCTCTAGCACAGTCTGTTTTCTGGTGGGGAGGAAGCTCATCTGCCTCACCCTCCTCAAAAACACGGGCCAAGTCTCGATATTCCACTGGAATGAGATTCAAGTTCTCCCGAGCCAGGCAAACCAGCTGCGTGAGGGGCCTCCCCACAATCTGAGTTCCAGGTGTGTTCCCTGCACCGAGGGTCCAAGAACTGTAAGGTGCTCCCACTCCACTGGACATGCAGGTTGTGGTCCCTGAGCCACAGGCACCATCAGGAATTTGGCTGAGGGGTTAACCCAGCACCATCAGGGGACCCAGCACCATCAGGAATTTGGCTGAGGGGTTAACCATGAAAGTCTGTAGCTCCCAGTGGGTCCCCACCACAACTGGCAGCAGCACCGTGCTGTACCGCCAAGCTCCCTTCATCAGGGTCCCATCCATCTGGGAGAATACAATCAGTTCAGTCTGCCTCGGCGGGGAGGGTGGGGTAAAAATCCAATAAATAAATAAATAAGTCAGTTCCTGTACCGTAGCTCCCAGTCCCATCGCTAGGATAGGGCTAATTAAGTCCCAGGTACACCCAGAGTCAATTAGGACTCATACCTTTATGTGGGTACCCATGGCAGGGTTAACCACAGTTACAGTCAGATAAAACGGGGGAAGGGGCTGTCACCGATTTTGGTGCTCTGGTGGGTTCTGGACCTGCCATTTAGCGCCCTTCACAGCAGTTCCCAGCCTTTTCCCACCGGCTGTGGTGGTTCCTCCTTGGATGACCTCCCTTCTATCTCCCCTCGCTCTCCTGACTGGAGAGCCTTTCATGGCTGGGGCCAGACCCTGGGAATTTTCCCCTTCTTCTTGGATCCTTGTCGTTCCTCTCTCTTTGGACTAAGAGTGGGTTCCTCCCATGGGCAGTTAGTGGTGAAATCCACAGGTACCCCACACCGGAGGCAAAGGCCTTGGCACATTCATTGGTCCCGTTTGCTGTCCCTGGTGTGGCCCCGTTGACTCTTGGGGTCCCTGCTTGGTGGTTTCGGCCCTGACTGCGGCTGGTATAGCTTCAGAAGATTAGACCGATTCTTCACCTTACAGGGCACTTAGATCCAGCCGTTCAGGGTTAACAGGTTGTCTTGTGCAAGGGCCGGTCCAGGATCGTGTGAGTCAGGCCGGCATGATAAATCTTGATGAGCACGTCTTCCGGCCACCCCTGGAGCTTAGCGGTGTGCGTCTTCAATGGTCGGAGTACTCCCTCGTGGACCAGTTGCCCTGCTTCAGGCCCCTCAGCCAGGTTTAGGCTCGTTCCAGCTCCAGGGGGTCTGGTGCCTGAGTGCCCACATAAAAGCATCCATATTCCATAGCTCCGGACCCCCTATGTCGTAAAACCCCACAAGCCACTCAGCTGCCCGGTCTTGTAGCCGGGACCCGATATAGTCCACTTGATGCTCATCTGATGTAAATGTGCCCCCCCCAGCCCCTCAGGAACTTGCGCACCTGAAGGACGAAGGCCAACTTCTCTAGAGTATCATCTAACGTCACTTCCAGGATTTCCTTGGGTCTGCCTGGCAGCAGCTGTGGGGTGACCACCAGTGCCAACTGGAGCTGCGGAGCAAGCGG
Source organism: Gekko japonicus (assembly GCF_001447785.1). Lineage (NCBI taxonomy): Eukaryota > Metazoa > Chordata > Lepidosauria > Squamata > Gekkonidae > Gekko > Gekko japonicus. The sequence continues at coordinate 395,488 of NW_015163133.1, forward strand.
GGGGACCTGAGCTGCTGCGGCCATGCCTGCCACCTCTCCCACGGGCACTTGGGCTGCTGCGGTGGCCCCTTGCCCCCAGAATTCTTGTTGTATGGTTCCCCGGATAGTCGCCGGGAGGTCCAGCAACATCCTGTCGGTCTCACACCTCAGCTCCTCCATCTCACATCGGAACTCTTGTCTAATTCTGATCAACTCTGTCGCCTCGACCACCCACAGATATTCTGGGTCGTCGTGGAACAATCGGAAGACCTGACGCCGCTCGGTCTCCAATGTCACCCCTGGTGTGGCCTCAGAGTCAGCAGCCAGCTTGGCTCATCCCAGCACAGGGGAGCGGGCCATGGCTCCTTCAGCTTCGCTCCTTTGCCCTTCCACTTGCCCTCATCCAAGGGGCCAGCCGTCTCTGTAGTCTGGGTTTCAGTTTGGGTACTGTTCCGGGTCCCCGGTTCCTCGCCTCCTTCGCTCATCACAGCTGTGCTGCGATGGGTCAAGGTTAGGGTGAGTTCTAAAACTCTGTCAGGCCCCTGTGTATCCTCACTCCCAACAACACTCTTCAGGTGTAAGATTTGTTTATTGAGATATGCAGTTGATACAGGTGTAAGCCAACTTGTGTCAGAACTGGCGGGCACTGGCGCTATTATACCCACTTCAAACTATGCCAAGATCCAATCACACTGCTCATTCATCCGCCAAGTCCAAGAAATGATCCAAAAAACGGAAACCTGTGTGCGTACTGCGCTACAAAAATAGTTTAAGTATTTAAAGTGACAGTGTAATAATCCAGAGTGCGAATATACACACAATCAACATTTCACAAGGTAAGTACAAAAATAAGCAAATTGATGAGATGTTAACGACGATCTCCAGAATGTTCTACCATTTTGATAATAATGTTCCGGACGAAAATGAGTCTTATGAGAAATGTACACTAACAATATTACCTAAGAATCCTTGACAATTGTAACCACAAATAAATATGTTAAAAATTGTAACAAATTCATATCTTACATGCAATGTCTCTAGTCAGTGTCTCAACTGGTACATATCGATAAGTCTCACTGACGTGTCTACAAACAATTGACAATATAACATCATTAACTATCATTACATAATTTATATGAGTTAAAAACATAATATATCCTAGGAAATACACTGACCATATCATTGTATAAGGTTCTAAATGATTCTTAGAAGGGCAAAATGCTGTAAAGTGCCTTAACAGGTGTATAACATAACAATCTATTTATCCAGCTATTTCAACTAAGTGTACAGAGCCTGCAAATACTTACTATTCCTAACTGCTTCTGGCTTTCAAGGGTTGCCAACTTATGTAATTCATGCACAAAATTACAGAGAAAGAATATACCACCCCATAGGGGCAGATAACGAGGTAGATTACCCTTTTTGTAAAACATGATGGATATACAGTCAACTCCCTTTTAAAATTCATTTCAGGGAATTCAATGTATTGTGTTTCCCAACTGAGTGTGCAACCTGCACATCTCTTACATTTGAAATGTCCTCTAGGTGCATTGTCTACTGTGATAACAGGTTTAAGGTCCGCCCTGACCAATAAGTCTCTAATATTTGTTGTTCTACGGAAGCCTATTTGTGGTTTTTCACTGCACCCTGGGATATCTCTGACTATATGCCAATGTTTGAGAATGATCTTCTTAATTGTGTATGCCAAAGGTGTGAAGTCCATTGCCCAAAAAATAGCTGATCTAGATTGTGTGGTGGTCTCTTTCTACATTTCTCTTCTGTCTGATCTAAGACGTGCTGCCTCTATAATCTGAGGTGGATAGCCTCTTTCCAAAAATTCTAAATGCAGCCTAGCAGCCTCAATCTGATAGTCTTTCTCTAAAGTAGAGTTCCTCTTTAAACACAGAAATTGTCCATAGGATATATTATATCTAATGTGTTTGGCATGAGAAGATGTAAAATGCAAATAAGAATTTTTATCAGTTAATTTCCTGTAAGGACGTACTGCCAAATGGTCCCTATGAATGTAAACCGTAGTATCAAGAAAATGCACCTGATCTTTACCTAGAGCCAATGTAAATTTGATGGACTCATGCACTGAATTAATCCACTGCATAAACTTCAACTATGTCTTCCTCATCCAAAATCAAGAAAACATCATCAATAAATCTTTTGTAATAGATTATATGTGAAAAATAGGGATTGTTAGAAACATAATTAGTCCACATTGTCTCAAAAGCGCACATGAACAAATTAGCTACTGAGGGAGCAAAGGTGCTTCCCATTGCTACACCCTTTAGCTGCCAGTAAAAATTATCACCAAAACAAAAAAAGGTTTTTTCAAAAATTGTATCGGCCAAGTCTAGTAAAAAATGCGTAGGTGGAAAACAAACATCTCTCTGTTCTAAGATGTTAAGGAGACAAAGCCTCCTCATGTGGGATATTAATGTAGAGAGACGTGACATCCATCGTCATAAATACAGCTCGCGGGGGGATTTTCATTCCTTCTATTTTAGATATAAAATCCCTAGTGTCTCTCAAAAACAATGGAATCTTTAATACAAATGGTTGCAAAAATGTGTCCAAATACTGGGACAATGGTTCGAAAATCTAATTGACTCCTGAGACTATAGGACGGCCAGGGGGAGGAATAGATTTGTGTATCTTGGGGATACAATAAAAAATGGGAACTCTTGCATATTCATTAACCAGAAACTTGGCTGTAATAATGTCTATATAGTCTAGTGCTGAAGCCTCTTTAATGGTGACCCTAATTATATTTAAAACATCAGTGGGGTCATGATTTATTAATTTGTAGTAATTTGAATCAGAAAGCTGTCTAGAAACTTCTTGTAAATAGTCCGATTCATAAGAACTACACCCCCCACCTTTGTCTGCCCCTTTAACTACAATGGACGAATCTGCAGAAATTTTATACAAAGTATCCATCTCCTTACAGTAAGATTGTATTTGACTAGTCTCTTCTGGGACTACATGCTGAATATCCTCAAAAATTCTCCTTTCAAACACTGTAATAGATGGTACATTAATAGGAGGTACAAACTGTGATTTATTTCTAGGCCTGGTGGGGGTACAGAAATCAGAGTTTCCCAAAAAGGCTTTCAGGTTCAATGCTCTAGTTAATTTAAACAAGTCAATATGTAAACGAAAAATGTCATGCCGTGGTGTCATAGTATAACCTAATCCTAGGTTCAGAACTCTACGTTCATCTACTGACAAGTTTCTATTAGACAGATTGAGTACTAGTTCCTTTTATTCCCCCATTTTGCTGTTTGAACATTCTCCCTGGCCCGTATCTTCGTGCGTCTTTCTAAAAAAGGTCTTTGGTGTATGTTTTCCTCCCCTGAGGTTGTAGCAGAGTCCTTTGCTTCAGTGGTGTCAAAATCCAACACTGACTGGCGAGAATCTGCCCACGTTACTCTCCTTACATTACTCGTACGGGGGGCTATCAGGTGACATTTCCAACGAGTTTGTCATCTATTATTTTAATTTCCCCTTTAACTGCTTCTTGCGAAGCATGATCAGTTATCAACAACATAAGGTCATAAGAGCACTTATGGCTGTCCACTTATTTCTAAATTCTTCTTTCTCTAAAAACATTGCCGAACCCTTCTGCAAACGGAGTCCCCTAGGAATTAAATCAGATTAGCAATATTCCATAAGGGAAGATGCATGTAGAGTCATGCATATGTCTTTTTTATATAGATATTCCAGTTGTGTCCAACTAGTAGGGCTCCTTGTAGTAGCTCCCTGCCTTAATTTGGGTACATTGCCAAAGATTCTATCCCTTTCATTCTCAGAAAAAGTAAAAGGGCTGTTGTTTTGCGCCGTAATACCAACTGTGATAAACTGTGTATAGATGAACAGTATTAAAGCTTAATATTAAAAGTATTAAAGTTACCATCATCAATGTTCCCTCTAAGCTATGGAGTCCTCTGAGCAAAAATCCTACTTTGTGAGCTACTGGAATGAAAGTTGTGAGCCAGCAATTTGGCTACTGCATACATTAGTTTGCTCTGGAGCCCTCCTTCCTGAGCTGAGACAAAAATGTGTGAGCTGGAGGCTAAAAAACTGTGAGCTAGCTCACACTAACTCAGCTTAGAGGGAACACTGACCATCATCTATACACATTCATCCCGCCAAGCCAAAGCATGGGGTTTCTCCCCTCCACACACCTGTGAACTACAAAGCGTATCTATGGCAGCGTTCCTGGCATCAAAGGCTTCAAGGCTACTCGTCTTCCTCCCTCAGGAGGCCACTTGGAATTTGTCACAGGCATCTTGCAAAGTTCATTCCCACACATACTTTCCCCCATTCACTCCCCCCCTTCCAGCTCTAAGCGAAAGCATCACACAGAACCGAAATCAACATGGCAAATGAAGTACAGAGTTTGACACCAGGCAGGTGCTAACATTCCCCTACACCCCCTGCTCCTCAGAATGAAAGAGTTCCTGACTACTTTCCAAGTGTTTCCTGTCAGAGTCTTCAGAGATTCAGCCGACTACAACTTCTTTGCAGACCATTGGCGGGGGAGAAATGTCACTCAGTTGAGAACCCGGGACCAGGTGGTGTTCATGGGATTTACATTACTCCTGCTGCTGAGGCAGTGCCTGCTGTGTTGTTTCTCCCCACTCCTCGCATGTCTTAAACCTCAGCCTTCCTGCTCTGCCAAAAAACCTTGGATAAACGAACAGGAAAAGTGAGAAAAGTCCTTCCTCCTCTTCCCAGGAGATGGCGCTAAAGGATATTGCTCCGAGGCTTGCTGATCTTTAACAACCACATGCCAGGCCATGATTCTCAGAGTGCAAAACCTCTCAGCACGGATGCTGTTATCAGCCAACTTGGCTCATCATGGCCATAGAGTAGATCTCCACCCAGAACACTGTTGTTATCAGTGGCAGTGTTCTGGCATTTCAGAGAATCAAAGAGATGGAAGGGACCCTATAGGCCATCTAGTCCACCCCCCCGCTCAGTGCAGGATCAGCCTAGATCACCCCTGACAAGGGTTTGTCCAGCTGCTGCTGAAAGACTGTCAGGGAGGGGGAGCTCACCACCTCCCCAGGCAGCCGATTCCACCACTGAACTACTCGTAGTGTAAAAAAAAACACAAAACCCTAATATCCAGCCAATACATTTCCAACTGTAATTTAAACCCATTAATTGAGAGGCCTCTCCTCTGCTGCCAACAGGAACAGCTCCCCGCCCTCCTCTAAGTGACCAGCCCTTCAGATACTCCAAGAAAGCAATCCTGTCCCCCCTCCACCTACTCTTCTCCAGACCTAACGTTCCCAAGAACCTCAGCCTTCCTTTGTAGGGCATCTTGGTCTCCAGGCCCCTGATCAACCTCGTTGCTCTCTGTCAGAACCCACAGCTAACAACGAAGTACACACATTCAGGAATGGTTCTACTTTTATTGCAAAGCTATAGATGCAGTAACACAGGCACTGTTAGGAATGGCCACAGCCACTAGAGCATAATAGGATATAGAGTATTCGTATGCACCCCCCCAGGGCATTGGCCAATTAGGGACCCTCCCGCACGCGGGATAAGTCAGGCAACCGTTTGGTGGCTAAAGCTGAGAACTCGGAGTCTCTCACGGTACATAGGAGCCCTCCAGACAACACAACCTCCTCCTGCACATCTGTAGAGATAAGTGTTACAGCAAAGGCTTAGCAGCGGGGATAGGAATGCAGTAACAATTGACAAGACACAGAATGAACTCCCCAACCCCATGGCAGCATAGCTGACACTCTCCTCTGCACCTGCCCCATCCTGCCCACATCCTTTTCGAAGCGAGGCCTCCAGAAATGCTCACAGGACTCCAGGTGCAGCCTGACCAAGGCGGAACTATCACATCTTGCAATTTGGATGTTACGGCTCTGTTGATACACCCCAAGACTGCATTAGCCTTTTTTGCTGCCACATTTCAATTATATTCTTTCCCTCACTTCTTCTTGGAGTCTCTGCCATAGAGTTAGCAGATTTTAAAAGCACAGTTTTATCAAAGGCATCAGTGGTTCTGCAACTCTATTCAATGTTTATATTCAACGGTTAAAAGTTTATCTGACCTCAGCTTTCAACTGTTTTCAACTTTACTTTCTGCATGCAGACGACGGCAGCCCTCCTCTTGGATACCAACACAGGTTGATGGCGGATGCTGAGGGCTCTTGCATCATATTGTGATAATGATTTCTTGACCACTAACTGTAGCAAGTCCAAAACCATTATGCTTAACAGGAAATCTCAGCAGAGACGGGTGATTAATGGGAATGCTGTTGAGCAAGTGAGACATTTTAAATACTTTGATGTAGTTTTTCATGCTTCTGGGTCTCGGCACAGTCAAATTAAGGATGTGGTTGGGAATCCCCAGGGAAGTGACTCTGCTTTGGGGGGGGGGGAAAGTATATCAGAGGAGGCCAGTAGGTCTCATCAGCTACCTGTGTCTTTGTGGCCAGGGTTCTTACACCATTGCTCTGTGGCTCCCAGTTACATCCATATGCTGACTATAGACCCCTTGAAGTAATTCAGAGAGCCATGCTTGTGGTCCCCTGCTGTATCCCTAATGCAGTTTTGCATCTAGAAGTGGGTTTAACGTCTCTGGAAGCTTGTCCAGGGGCTACACAGGGTCAATTACTGGCTGAAGCTTGTTTTGTTTTCTGTGGGTCTTGCACTTCAACATTAGTAGACACCTTTCTGTCAAAATGGAAAAGGCCCCTTTCAGAGAAATTATGGTCCAATGGATTTTCACCTAATAGGGTTTATTATTCCAAAGCTAAATCTGAAATCAAGCAAAGAATTTGGGGTATCAAACTTCAACACCATTTAAATTCTGCTGCAAAATACCATCACTTCAGAATAGGAAATTGGTGTTGTCCAGCTGCCTTGCTAGTTTATCGATTCCCAAACACAGGGCAGCTTTCACTCTGGCCTCCCTCAGCATTCTCTCATTTGCCTTATTGGAAGGTCAGAGGAATGGCAGACCTTTCGACATGGCAGACCTTGAATCTGAAGGTAAAAGGTAAAGGTTCCCTTGCTCGAAAGCCAGTCGAATCCGACTCTAGGGTTGCGGTGCTCATCTCCGTTTCAAAGCCGAAGAGCCAGCGCTGTCCGAAGACGTTTCCGTCTCAATCATGTCACCCCTCAGTCGTCGTTTCTCCAAGCTAAAGAGCCACAAGTGCCTTAACCTTTCTTCATAGGGAAAGTGTTCCAACCCTTTTATCACTCTAGTGGCCCTTTTCTGCACTTTCTTACAATGCTATAATAACCTTTTTGAGGTGTGGTGACCAGAACTGTACGCAGTACTCCAAATGAGGTCGCACCATCGATTTATACAGGGGCATTATGACACTGGTTGATTTGTTTTCAGTTCCCTTCCTAATAATCCCCAGCATAGTGTTGGCCTTTTTTAAAATTGCAGTTGCACACTGTCTTGACATTTTCAGTGCGTTATCTACTATGACTCCAAGATCTCTCTCTTGGTCAGTCCCGACCAGTTCTGACCCCATCGATGTGTATTTATATTTAGGATTTTTGGCCCCAATTTGCATCACTTTGCACTTGGCCAAACATGTTTTTTTTATAATTTTTAAAATTATTTTCTACATAAATCCTACAAAACTACACACTAACTAAAATTACAGCTATACAACAACCATATATGATAATAATTATTTTCTTAAATCAAAGCTTTTCTCTTATTCAGATTAAGAATAAAAATTCTGTTCTATTATTTCGATATGCAAAAATTTAAAACTATTAACAATGCAAGATTATGTAATGTAATATAAGCATTTCTTCTAACATTTAAGGTATTTTCTGCCTTTAATTCCTCTCTTCTTGCTTTTATCATCTACTTCTGAGCTGCCATCTGCGGATGTTTCGTGGCTTTCCAAGCCATGTGAGCTGTCCATTTCTTCTTCTTCTTCTTCTTCCTCTGGACACTTTGTATCCTTTTTGGGTTCCTGGTGTCGTTCCAAAAACTGCTTCACTTTGGTAAAAGAGTCAATCTTTTCTTTTTTGCATTTGTAGTTGAACATTAAGCCATCAGGTAGTATCCATCGGTAGGTAGTGGAATTTTCCCGTAAATAGGTGGTTAAATTCTTGTATTGTTTTATCTTCTTCCTTACCTCAAATGGAATATCTTTTAGTATTCTGATATATTCTTTAATTTTCAGTGTAGTCCCAGATGTTGCTTTCAATATTGCATCTCTCATAGATCTCTTAGAAAATCTGATATATATTTCACCACGCAGGTTTTTTTCCTTAATAAATTCTGAATAGGTCCGATAGATCATATCCATTTTGCTTTGTAATACTTCTGCCTTGATGCCTGTCACTGGTGCAAGCGCTTCACTAAGGATTTCTTTCAGATTCTCAGATTTGCTTTCTGGTACACCTTTTGTAGCTGCAAAAGTTTAGTTCTATCTGCTTTTACTTGGGGGCACCCGGGCTGGCATCTTATGCTTCGCTTCATCAGGTAAGTGAAAGTCTTTTTGTTTTCGCCGGGTCAGTTCCTCACTGGTCTGGTATGCTCGTCCATGCCCAGAATGGTACTGCAGCGGTGGGGACAGGGGGCAGGGGGGCA
>NW_015163133.1:404202-433156 GCF_001447785.1 Gekko japonicus
TCATCCGCAAATTTAGCTACTTCACTGCTTACTCCCAACTCCAAACCATTAATCAACAAGTTAAAAAGCATTGGTCCTAGTACTGAGCCCTGCCATACCCTACTGCTTAGCACTCTCCACTGAGAAAATTCCCCATTTATACTCACTCTCTGTTTCCTATTAATTAGCCAGTTTTTGATCCACAAGAGGACTTGTCCTTTTATCCCATGACTATTGAGGTTACTTAGGAGACTTTGAGGAGGAACTTTATCAAAAGCTTTCTAGAAGTCAAGGTAAACAACATCTGTTGGGTCCCTCTTGTCTACATGTTTGTTTACTCCCTCAAAGAACACTAACAGGTTAGTGAGACAAGATCTTCCCTTACAGAACCCATGCTGAGTCTGCCTCAATAGGTTTTGTTCATCTATGTGCCTACTAATTCTTTCCTTAATAATGGTTTCCACCAATTTACCCGGTATCGACGTCAGACTGACTGACCTGTAATTTCCCAGATCTCCTCTGGAACCCTTTTTAAAGATGGGAGTGACATTAGCTACCTTCCAGTCCTCAGGAGGCAGATTTTAAGGAAAGATTACATATTTTTGTCAGGAGAGCCACAAGTTCACATTTGAGTTCTTTCAGAACTCTTGGATGTATGCCATCCGGGTCTAGTGATTTATCAGTTTTTAAGCTGTCTATCAGTCGTAGGACCTCCTCTCTCATCACCTCAATCTCATTCAGGTCTTTCAACGCCCCTCCCGACACCAGTTTGGTGTAGCGGTTAAGTTCACAGACTCTAATCTGGGAGAACTGGTTTTGATTCCCCACTCCTCCACTTGCACCTGCTGGATGACCTTGGGCAAGCCATAGTTCCGTCAGAGCTGTCCTTGAAAGAGCTGTCCTTGAAAGAGTTCTCTCAGCCCCACCTACTTTACAGGGTGTCCATAGATGGGAGTTCACTCCATCTTGTGGCACACTCGGGACTCGAACTGCTGAACTACTGACCTTCCGGTCTGCAGTTCAACGTCTTAGTCACTTGAGCCACCGCAGCCCCCATTGGACTATAACTTTGTTCTATTGCTTCAGACCAACACAGTTGCCCACCTTGATCTACAATGCTAGAAGCAAACTCTCCCCCCCCCCTCTGTGGCTTCAAAGTTTCTGGAAATGTTACCTCTCTAGTAAAGTGATGCATATTGGAGCAAAATCCTAACTGTAATATGCTTACAGGGTGGGAAATGGCTGAAACTAAAGAGATCGTGGGGTTGTAATACATAGCTAAATGTGTGGCAGCAATTAAAAAAAGGTAAACTCCATGCTGGGAATTATTAGGAAAGGGACTGAAAAGGAATCAGATAATATTATAATGCTCTTGTATAAATCTATGGTGCCGGTTGCCCACTGTGTGGGAAAAGGCGGACCACTTGCTAGATCTAGCAGGGGACTCCGAACTGAGGTGACTGACAAACACTTAGCTACTTATTTTTCTGTTTTGGTAAATTTAATAAACCAAGATTTTTACCCTCCGGTCATTTAGAGAAATCCTGGACGGGGTGCAGTTGTCTTCGTTCAGCCTGTTGCTCAGCCTAATTGAACAACCTCTCTTGCCTTTCCGTGGCTCAGAATGGTGACATACATTTTTTTAAGTGTTCCCAAAGAGAAGCACAGTGCAGGAATAAGGAAGCACTGAAATACAGGAAATGCAAAAGAGAATAACACTAAACATGAACAAATTGAAACACTGAGAACTGCTGGTGCAGACATGTTCCTTAAAAAAACTCATTAAGTACTCCTGGCAACAACGCTTACAGCACAACAAAACAATGTGACCTTATGGACTGGAAACAACCCTTTCCCATTAAGGAGAACAATCCACTGAGAAATTCTTCTATTGAAATGTGACACACACTATTGTTTAGCTCTCTCGTTTCAACACAGGAGACCTTTACAATGGATTTCTGTAGTAATTCCTTCTTATGCCCCTTGTTTCATGCGGACACGTATTCAGTGCTATTGCTAAGGAATGTGTTCCAATGTGGGTGAAACATGGCCCCGCCCCAGGATTTCAGAGTTTAGTGGCACCTTTTTTGGGATGTGCATGTTAAATACTGTACTGATGGAAAGAGGAAGTGGAGATTGGAGAAAGATATTCCAGCTATGTTAAAATGCTGCTGAAACACCACATTATGCCTGTTTAATTTTCAGGACTTGCACCTTCGGCACTTCGCTGCTCTTTGATGCCAACTGTGGTTTCACCACACGGATCTTCCTGAGGGCCTGGCTACACCTTCCATTGTTTCCAGATCTACGCTTCATCCTGTCAAACCAGACATGCACAGAGAGTCCCGCATTGGAACTTAATTGTGAGGCATTGGGGGGGGGGACGAATTGAACCAGGACCCAGGTGTGCAAGAGAAGAGGGGGCTTCAGGTGACCCCCCCCCGCTCAGTTTTCCAAACTACCTGAAGCGACTCCTGGATGTTGCTGCTTGCTACACTGGGGAAACTTATGCAACACAACGTATTAATGCATGGGCCGCAAGGGTTAATTCGTGGAACGGTGCACCAGGATTCAGTCCTGGCATAGGCTTTCAATGCCAACAACTGACATGTGAAAGTGTCCGAGAGAAGATGGAGTCTGTCAAAGGACTAAAAACGCACTGAATGTCCCCATGTTTTAGATACTAGGCCAAAGTGCTTCCATATCTGTGGTTACTGTTTCTGGGTGGATTTGAGCCCAACAACTCTTTCTCTAGAAATCAAGCACTGCTTGGCCGAGTGGCGCATGGCTTCAGCGTTCAACTGTCCCTTGGTTGCCAGGGCACTATTGGCTGCTCAATGGTCTCAACAATGGCTGCTGGCATCTCTGATTAACCATCTGACCCAGATGGCCCAGGCCAGCCTGACCTTGTCAGATCTCGGAAGCGAAGCAGGGTTGGCCCCGGCTGCTACCTGAATGGGGTCAGGCCATGGAGGCAGGGCACAGCAAACCGCCTCTGCATACCTCTTGCTTTGGAAACCCTGCGGGGTTGCCGTCAGTCAGCTGTGACTTGACTGGGGGCGGAATGCAACAAAGGCCGTGGAAAAGACTAGAAAAAGAAGAAGAGGAGAAGAAGAAGAAGAGGAGGAGATTGGATTTATACCCCCTGGCCCTTCACTTGGAGTCTCAGAGCGGCTTACAAACTCCTCTCCCTTCCCCTCCCCACAACAGACAGGCACCCTGTGAGGTGGGTGGGGCTGAGAGAACTCTGACAGAAATGGCTCTTTTTCAAGGACAGCTGTGCCAGAGCTTGTGACTGACCCAAGGTCACGTCAGCAGGTGCAAGTGGAGGAGTGGGGAATCAAACCCGGTTCTCCCAGATTAGAGTCCGCGCACTTAACCACTACACCAAACTGGCTTGAAATCACAGTGCCTACAGCTCCTGATCATGCCAGATGATGTTGAGACTCAGCAGCCAACACACAACACACAGAGACATTTTGTCTGCCTTTGCGTTATGCAATACATTAAAAGGAGGCCTGTGTGCAGAGTAACAAATAGTGGGAAGCCAGATTGCCTCGCCATCTCTACGGATTCCCAGAAGCCTCCCACCGCTCCAGGCCAATCTCATGGCATTCACACTAGTTAATCCCTTGTTATGCAGACGGGGAAGAAAAACCTGGGAACGCATCTCTCTCCGATACAATAGAAAGGGGTGTGAGGATCCAGCTCTCAGGGAAAATGTGACTGGGCGACTCCCATGGGAAACACTGCCCACGGAAAGCCGTGACCGCAGCCACGACAGGGCCAGACTAGATGTAATATCCCCCCCCCAAGCGAAGTTTGATTCCCCCGAACCCAGCTCTCGCTCTTGTCAGTCAGAAAGCAGCGGCTGGGAACCAATTTTCCAAGTCAGATCAGGGCTGCATTTCGGATTGCATTGAGCAACAAAGACAGCCGCTGAACAAGTTTGTGGTTCCCTGTTGGTCAGGAGCCAATTCACGGCAGATCAAGGGATCCGCTGGGATCCATCCTCCCTCGGCGCAAGGGAGGGGAGAAAGAACCTGTTCCATCTCCTTCCTCACAAAGCTGGGCAGGGACAAAAGCAATGCCTTCGATCTTGACCTTGCAAAAGGGCGGAGGGGAAAGAGCTCCTTTCCTGCCTGTTCTTTGAGACCAAGCTGGCGGCTTGCAGCTGGAAGAAGAGAAGGGAAAGCCGCTGAGCTGCTGATCACCCCCGCCCCAATTTACTGCATCTCAGCCAGTCTGGGAGACAGCGAAGTTTCAAGGGTGGGAGGTCAAGTCGATCAGCTGCAACTTGGCTCCTGATCCCCACCCCAGACGTTTTCTGGGCACAGAGCACAATTCTCCCAGCAGGAGATCAGAGGCCAACTCTTAGCTGATCCCTCATTAGCTGGGAGCTGATTTCTGATGGCTGCAAGCAGCCTGTTCCTATGAACAACATGGATAGGTTGTGAACAGCCAGTTGATTAATGAATGGATTAATTAAGCCTGATCACCACTTTCAAACAAGGTGAGCTCAACTGGCTGGTGTTTGAGCATCAGACTGGTAAGATCAACCGCTGCCTGGCAGTGCTGCCTGGATACACCTGGCCTTAGGACAGAGGCCTTGGCAAACAGGAATCCAGAAAAACTGTGGGTGCTTCTGGTACTGTCATCAGAAGCACCAGAAAGTCCACTTGCAGAGAACCCAAAGCCGTTCCAAAGCCAGTTCCGAACTGAGTCAAGGAGTCGGTGGGGTTCTCATTGCTGCCCCTAGACACATCAATTCCTCACGTGAAATCAAGGATTTTGTTCTTTTTCAAAAACTATCCAGCAGAGAAGAAGAAGAAGAGGAGGAGGAGATTGGATTTATACCCCGCCCTTCACTTGGAGTCTCAGAGCGGCTTACAAACTCCTTTCCCTTCCCCTCCCCACAACAGACACCCTGTGAGGTGGGTGGGGCTGAGAGAGCTCTGACGGAAACTGCTCTTTTCCAAGGACAGCTCTTGTCAGAACTACAGCTTGCCCAAGGTCATCCAGCCAGGTGCAAGTGGAGGAGTGGGGAATCAAACCCGGTTCTCCCAGATTAGAAGAAGAAGAGATTGGATTTATACCCCGCCCTTCACAACCCGAAGGAGTCTCAGAGCGGCTTCCAAACTCCCTTCCCTTCCCTTCCCCACAACAGACACCCTGTGAGGTGGGTGGGGCTGAGAGAGCTCTGACACAAACTGCTCTTTTTCAAAGACAGCTGTGCCAGAGCTTGTGACTGACCCAAGGTCACATCAGCAGGTGCAAGTGGAGGAGTGTGGAATCAAACCCGGTTCTTCCAGATTAGAGTCCATGTACTTAACCACTACACCAAACTGGCTCTCTATATAGTGTACTATATAGTGTTTGAATGTGTACATATATATACTATATATGAGTACTATATAGTGTTTGAATTTGTGAAGTTAATAGCCATCCTTTCCACCCACTGAAGACAGTTCTAAATTAATTGTATGTGACTAAATTAGGAAATGTTCTCCCATAGTTTATAACTTTCATACAGGGAAGAAAAGCAGTTCTTTCCTCAGTTGCACTGTGGCTCCCCCTAGCTGAAGATCCAATGGAATATTGACTTGCTGAGTCCAGTTACGTGCCACACGAAGGCATTCTGCCTGCCGCAGATCCCTCTGGAGAGCACAGGCATTGGCTCAGACCCTGGTCCGAATCCTGCAGTGGACTCAAGAGAAGTCAGCTGCAAGTTGTGAGTGTGGCAGTGTCTTCGGTGTCACTGCTTGTGGGTATGGCTATTGGCCTGGCAGATGGTGCCATCTTCCACAGATGCCTGCACAGCGACATGGTGACCTGCCTGGCACAACCTCCTCCTTTGCCAGGTCTCACTTGTGGCGTGTCATGGGTGTAGACTGCAATGACTGTGGGGTGCACAGTGAAAAAACCTGCACCTGCTGCATGCGAACAGGACGCAAGGCAAGATGATGAAGACTTGTCTGCTGATGCAGCCATTCCGGCCCGTGCAGAGGACACCGTGTTGGCAGCGTTGGATCTCTAGCTGCGGGGGTGGGGTGTCCACTGAATGGCATGGGTCTTGGAAGTACTACTGGCATTGCAGCAGGTACTGTGGGCGGTGTTCCCTCTAAGCTAAGTTTGTGTGAGCTAGTGCACAGTGTTTTTAGCCTCCAGCTCACACGTTTTTGCCCTAGCTCAGGAAGGAGGGCTCCAGAGCAAACTAATTGATGCAGTAGCCAAATCGCTCGCTCACAACTTTAATGCCAGGAGCTCACCAAGTAGAATTTTTGCTCACAAGACTCCACGGCTTAGAGGGAGCATTGACTGTGGGCCATGGTATCTGTTGAAGGCTGTAGATATACTTGGTCCTCAGGTGAGAGGTAGGTCAGTGTCTTCATGCTGCACCTCAGCATCAGGGGCCTCACTCTCTCCGTTCTCCTCCTGGGGGGGGGGGAATGGCTCAGTGGGGTTTCAGTCCTGGCCATGGGACAGAGGAGATGTTTGGGGGTGTTAGCTGATGATCTCCACTTGAAGGAAGACAGTGGCCGGCCTTCTTTGCTTTGCTGTGACAGGGTGGACCATTCCATCCTTATGAGATGTTTGGAGGCACAAGTGGATCTCAAGAGATGTGCTCTGGAATATAGTTTAAGTCTCTTCATATACATTGATTTAATTCCTTAATAGCAATATTTTGGACATGTCATATTTATAGTAAAGGTAAAGGTTCCCTTGCTCGAAAGCCAGTCGAGTCCGACTCTAGGGTTGCGGTGCTCATCTCCGGTTCCAAGCCAAAGAGCCAGCGCTGTCCGAAGACATTTCCATGGTCATGTGGCCAGCATGACTAAACCCCAAGGCGCACGGAACGCTGTTACCTTCCCATCGAAGTGGTACCTCTTTATCTACTTGCAATCTCTTGCTTTCAAACTGCTAGGTTGGGAGGAGCTGGAACTAGAGATGGGGGCTCACTCCGTCATGTGGCAACTCGGGTCTCGAACTGCTGAACGACTGGCCTTCCACAGCCTGCAGTTCAGCGTCTTCACCACTTGAGCCACCGCAGCTCCTTCATATTTATAGTACATAAATGTAAAAGAGGTATAATTTGGGGGTCAAAATCAGGTGACATACTACCTCTCAAAAATCTGCTCAAGGTAGCTAAAAAAAGAGAAAAATTAATAGTAAAAGTTACAAATATAAAATGATACATAAATACAAAAAATTAAGGACAATTCATGTTTTGTATAGTGTTTTCCGAAAGTTTCATTGTTGGGATGGGGGAAATCGTTTCTTCTGCCGCTGTGTTCCATCTGATACTCTGAAAGTGACGGCACATTGCAGCCTCCTTCCTTTGTGTGAGATGATGTGGCGGGGGCACTTTTGCCAGGCGATTTCTCCCCGGGCATGCTTCAGTTGTTAAGCTATATTAGGAAACATTGTTCCAGCACTTACAATCATCTGACAGGATGAAACCATTATTTTGACCTCATGTCTCTGTAATGAAGATGAACCTGTTCGACAAGAATGGTAGGCAGCGGTTGGATATGAGTTGCTTAGAAAATACTGGAGTCTGTACAGCAGGCTGAGAACAATGTCAGGTTTCTGCTTCATGAAACTGCCACAGCTCCACTGAGGTCCTGTTTCTCAGAGGAAAGATCTTTGGGAGATTCTTATTCGGATGCCAACCATGGCACATTTGCTCAGGAGGAGCCCGGGGGGGTGTTTGTGTTTTCACGCGGGGAGTTAACACCTGCTTCTCTGAAAGAGATGTGCACAAAGCGTGGTATCCCACAAGAATTTCAGGCTTGGGTCCTCCAACACTATTCTCTCTTGGCGTCCCCCCCCACCGCTGTGGAGGTTTTCCTCTGCTGCCAGCGTCTCTGTGGGTGTAAAGGCTCCTTGTGGAGGGGCTAGCAGCAGAGGAAGGCCTCCACGGCCACTGGAGGGAGGTGCAAGGAGGACAGTGTCATGGGACCCAAGCCAAAATAAGGGGGGCTTCTTCAGGGAGGTTCTTGGCCCATGCAGTTCTTAGCCTTGTCTGCATGACGAGCTTGCAGACGTCCCGCCCCAGACTTCTGAGCCTTGCAGTTGGGTGCTGGTCTGAGACCTTACTGGGCTGAAAGTCCCTCACCAGACTGCAGGGTCCTTGGAAGAGGGGTTGTCAGCAGAGGGCCTCTGGTGTTGTTGACAAGACCAAAGAGATCAGGTGATCACCTAGCAGAGATGTGCACAGAAATTGGAACTGGATTTGGATTCATCATCCTTTGTTATAAACGTTTCTTTGGAATTTTTTTGGGTAGTTATTGTGTTTGGGTGATGTTCCCAATTTGCATGTGAGTGAGCAAAATTATGCATATCGAGTCCCTGTCCCCCTCCCCCCCCTCGTGTGTGTGTGTGTGTGTGTGTTGACTCTGGGCATAATGTCTTCGCTTTCTCCCATCTGCAGGGCAGTAAGGCCAGCTCCGGGTTTTCATAGGATGAGAGAGTGCAACTGGGCCCCCTTTGCCACTTTGAGTCTGGGGGGGGGGGAGGACAGGGTACAAATGAAGTGAATAAACAAGTATCTCTAAAGAGCCCTCAGAGGCAAGTGAAAAGAAGCTGTAATGACATGACTCTCCTAAAATAAGAGTTCTTGCAAGCTCGAGCCATCACTATTCCAACACGAAAGAAACATGGTAGGGGGGATCCAAGAGAAATCCTGTTTCTTAATTTCTCCCTGAAATCCAGTAATCGGTTCCTTTCCCTCTTTTTAGGAATCTGGAGTCTGTTTTGAATCGATTCTAAATCAAAACAGGAGTGTGAAGAGAGGAGGGGCAGGCAAGGAAGCTGTGCAGCATTTTAGAGTTTCACTCTGCAGATGCTCAGAGTCTGACCATGGCCCCCCAGACCTTCCCGTCCTCCAGCTGGAGCACCTGCAATGGCTGGCATTCCAGAAGGGCGCACAAAGGTGTAACGGAAGAAATGTCTCTTTTGGAAAAGAATGAGAAGAGTCAATGGCTACATCTAAAGAAGTTTTCCCTTGGCTGGGGGGGGGGTAAGTCAGTTATGAAACACATTGAAATCACGGCCAGGGTCATTCAGGGGTCTTCAAGGGTTGGAACTGGCCAGGCCCCTCCCCTCCCCTTTGCTTGCTCATGATGCAGGTCTGACAGGTAGCCACATACTTCGAAATATCTCCCCTCATCCCTGGCCACCAAACCTGTTGCTGGATCAAATGTAAATTCTTTAAATACCCCAAGGGCCCAGACATCTTGTTATCATGACTGTGAGACAAAACTTCACCCCTTAGAGATTCCAGGACAAACACTTTGTCACCCTTGTACCAGCACCCGTTTTCTTTTTGACACAGTCCCTCCTTTGTAATAGTCTCTAAATCCTGCGGGGTGACTGCGGGTTTCAGCTTCTCCGTCCATCTCCCCAGCTCCGCCCACCCCCCCACTTTCAGCTGGCTTTGCGTCATCACGGCTCCTCTCAACTGGGCAGGAGAGAACATAGTGTCTGTGACCTCATCTGCAGGAGGCGGGACAGGGTGTCAGCAAGGGAGTTAGATATCCCGGGGAGCAGTGTTCCCTCTAAGCTGAGTTAGTGTGAGCTAGCTCACAGTTTTTTAGCCTCTGGCTCACACGTCTTTGTCTTAGCTCAGGAAGGATGGGGCTCCAGAGCAAACTAACTTATGCAGTAGCTAAATCATCTGCTCACAACTTTAATGCTAGTAGCTCAGAAAGGAGAATTTTTGCTCAAAGGACTCCATAGCTTAGAGGGAACAGTGCCGGGGAGTGCTTGAGAGTGAGACGAAACTTAGAGAAAACTCCGCCCATTGAAGCTGCTTGGCACTCAGGAAGCAGGGGGGTTTGAGGGCTTCCAAATTTTTATAATCAGTCCACACTTCAAATGGTACCTTTGCCCCTTCCAGCCAGTGTCGCCAAGTAGTAAGGTCTAGCTTGATGGCTGCAGCCTCCTTGTCCCAAACCGCCCAGTTCCTCTCAGCCCCAGAGAATTTCTTAAACACGTAGGCGACGGGGTACCGCTTCCCATCTGGGCCCTTTTGCAAAATTGCCCCCCCCCCCAATCACAACATCGGATGCATCTACTTGGACAATAAAACCTTTAGTTTCGTCTGGATGGTGGAGGATGGGTTCCGAAGTGAACAAAGTTTTTAAATTGTCAAACATCTGCTGGCACTCTGAGGTCCACTGCAGTTTTCTCCCCCCCTTCTTACTTTCTGGCCCTAGCCCCTTAGTCTTTAACAAATTGGTCAATGGCAAGGATACTTGGGTGAAAATGGGGATGAACGCCCTATAGATATTCGCGAATCTGAGAAATGATTGTAATTATTCCTGTGTGCATGGGGGCTCCTACCCCACCCCATCTTGCACCTTTTTGGGGTCCATTCCTAGCCCCTGCTGTGTGATGTGATAGCCCAGCGATTTATGAAACTCACACTTGGATAGCTCGGCATAGAGGTCGTACCTCCCTCACCTCCCTCACCAATTTCACATGTGAATCCATGTCTTGTGTGTACACCAACATGTCATCTAAGTAAACAACCACCCCTTTAAACAGGTGCTTGTGCAACACTTCATCAATTAAGTTCATGAACACCCCTGGGGCTCCAGCCAACCTAAAAGGCATGACTAAGTACTTGAACTGTCCGAGGGGAGTATTAAATGCAGTCTTGTGTTCATCCTCCTCCCTTATTTGCACTTGGAAGTAAGCATTGCTTAAATCCACTTTGGTGAAAATTCTCCCTTTGGACGCTTCAGCTAATGACGCTGAGTCAACAGCGCCTTCTGGACAGATTCAACGCACGGCCAAAGTAGAATTAAATCATTTTTATTAAGTTCCACATGCATTCAGAAGAGTTCTTACTCACATCTTTTGTAATCTAATTCAGTTCACTGGCTCATGGTGAAAAGGATTGCGCGTCCCACCTCCTTGCCGTTTAAAGAGAACAAAGGCCACGGGAAGAGAGCTGTAAACTCGAATCCTCATGCGCCTCTGTGTGCCGGATGCTGTGGGATGTCTAACTAAAGACTTCAATTCCCAGGAACCACTGCTCTTAAAGATACATGGCAGTTCTACTTAACTACAGTTTAAACGCTGGCTGGGGCAGCGCAGCTAACAAGTCTTTAATGAGGGGCTGGGGGTAAGCATTAGACATGGAGGCAGCATTCAAACCCCTGTAATCCATGCACAGTCTAAGTCCCCCATCTTTCTTTTTCCTGAAAAGCACAGGTGCAGCAAAGGGGGAAGTAGCTGGTCAGATAAAGCCCCGCTCCAAATTTTTGTCAATGAACCGACGCGATTCCTCCCTCTCGACCAGGCTCATAGCGTACAGTTTCCCTTTAGGCATCTTATGTCCCAGTAAGATTTCTATGGCACAGTCAGTTTTTCAGTGAGGTGGTAGCTTGTTCGCCTCCCACTCCTCAAACACATGACCCACGTCCCTATACTCTGGCGGTATGGCATTCAGCTCCTCTCTCGCCAGGCAAACCTGCCCAGCGTAGCTAACTTGGTGGTTTGGCCAAACAGATGGGATGGAATTCTATTGGAACAAAAATGCAAAAGGTAATGTTCGAATCTAATGGGACCACTTAATCTCTCCATCCTGAGAAGATCAATGCCTTCTGGGGGAAACCTAGTAATATCAACCAGATGGCCTATGGCTCTCCCCTTCGTGTTCCATTCCATGAATCACCCCCTCCATGGGAACACATTTATAACCATAGCATAGGGGTTATAGACCACTGAAAGGGAGTCTTTCATGCTGTCCTCCAGATCTTTGGCTGTTTTGGCCAAGTTTGTTGTCACAGGTGGGGACTCTCTGTTGTCTGGGATGCTGCTTGACCTATTAGGAGAAAGGGTGCTAGTTCATTCTTGAAGCAGTGCCAGCATCCTCTCCTGTTGAGAAAATATTTTATTTAGGGATTCTGCCATCAGAATCGATTGTTTGGCTAGTAACTCCAACCCCTCCCAAGGTCTGATAGCTTGTTTGTCACTAGGGGATGAAAAACGAAGTGAAGTTTGATCCCTATCTGGAATAATTTGTTGGGCAGAGTGTTCATTCACCCTGGCATCTACCTCCAAGCACTTGTATTGGGATTGTAGCATAATAGTCCCCTAGTTTAGATTGTTTAAATAGGGGGGGGGAGCTTCTTCTTCAAATGGGTATGTTCTTTTTAATCCCATAGTTGCAAAAAATAGAGACCAAAAATAAATGATACTAAAACAAGGAGTATAGGGGTCAGTGATTAGGACTCAAAAGATGCAGCAAGTTGATTAGAATGTTACTTGTATGGTAAACTTGGCTCCTAACCTTGCAATAATCCTTTTCATAAAAATTAAGCAGACAAAAGAGACTGGATAGCCTTTACTCAACTTGGGAGGGTGCCCAGATTCTCTGTGCAGGAGGAAACTCATCCACGAAGACAGAAAAAACTTAATAGAAGCAATAGGGTCAGAGACCTCAAGGCCAGTTATATCTTAATCCACCTGTTTAAGCTACAAGCAATCGGCTCCTCATTAGTGGAATAAAAACAAATATAAAAGTGCTAGGTCCTTAAAGTCCTTGAAGTCTTTCAGTCCTTTGATAAGGATACATGTCTTAACTTCTTCTGTTTCTGTGTCATATTGTAGAAAAGGTTTGTAGATATGTCCTGAAAGGTTAACTTTTTTGTTCAACATTTTCTTTTCAAATTGAGTCAGATTTCTTAGTCTATCTCCTTCTCGGTGCATATCTTATTTAAGCCTCGATAATGGCAGAGTGACTCAAGAAATGCATAAAATAAATAGATGAAAGACAATCTTCGGTTTATAATTGATGCAATGGAATTTGTGCAAAATAAAGAAAATAACATGTTTTTAATGATTTTAGATGCTGAAAAGGCCTTTGATAATTTTATGCCAGAAGTATTACAGCATATAAACTGCAGACCTAGATTCTTGAGCTAGAGTCAAGGTATTTATATGAAACAAAATGCAAAAATTTTAATTAAGGGCATGTTAACTGAAGGATTCCAGACAGAAAATGGGACAATGGAAACTTTTGCTTCTAGAATCAAAGAAGTTCAAAACATCAAGGCACTGAAAGTTGTCGGAGAATGATTTAAATTAAAGAGTTATGCTGATGATGTAGTACTGACAATTTTAAATCCACAAAATACAATACAATCTGTTATGAAACATATAGAAAAGCTTGATTCTCTTTCTGGCTTTAAGATTAGTAGGGGGAAAAAATAAATGATTTCAAAATTTCTATCAAAACAAGAAGACAAAACAGACACTGACTGTGATTTTGTTATCAATTCAGTCAAATATTTGGGAATAAATGTTTCCATGGGAAAAGAAACACTTTTTCAAGATAAGGATGATAGTCTGGAAAAAAATTCAAAAGGATTTGGAGAGATGGTCTAATCTAATTTCGTCTTGGCTTGGGAAAATTTCTACAATAAAAAAATGAACATTCTCCCCCAAAAAATAATTTTCTATTTTAAATGTTCCCAATTGAGATACACGATAAGATACTGAAAGACTGGCAAAGGCAGATAAGCATGTTATGGAATGGGAAGAAAGCAAGGGTTATATTTAAAGTCTTACAAGATGGGGGAAAAAAGAAGAGGACTGAGCTTTGGTGGCTCAGAGGTTAAGACACTGAGCTGCAGACCAGAAGGTCTGTAGCTCAGCAGTTCGAGACCCGAGTGTGCCGCGTGATGGAGTGAGCTCCCGTCTTGGGCCCCAGCTCCTACCAACCTAGCAGTTTGAAAGCAAGAAATTGCAAGTAGATACAGGGGTCTTTTGGAGCTGGAGTGTGCCGGAGCGCTGCTTCGGGAGCACAGGCACTCAAACAGATGGCGGTGGCAGCAATCCCCGCCCCCAGATCCCCACGCTGTGCCCCCCGCCACCTCCCTGGGCCAGCGCCAGAGCACTGTGGCCCGTGGGAGGGCAGTAGAGCCCCCCGCCGCCTCCCCGGGCCAACACCGGAGCGCTGCGGCCATGGGAGGGCAGAAGAGGCCCCCCGCCACCTCCCCGGGCCAGCGCCAGAGCACTGCGGCCCGTGGCGGGGGCTTGATGGGGAGGTGCCTCCCTCCCTCCATCTCTTTGCCATCTTTTCCTCCTTTCCTTTTCTTTTCCTCCTTTTCTTTCTCTCTTTTACTTCTCTTCCTTCCTTCCTCTCTTTTCCTCCTTTCCTTCTCTCTTTCATTCCCTCATTTCCTTCTCTCCTTTTCCTTTTTCCCTCCTTCTTCCCTTCTCTCTTTCTTTCCCACATTCTTCTCTTCTCTTTTTCTTCCTTTCCCACTTTCCCTCCTTTTTCCCTTCTCTCTTTCTTTCCCTCCTTCTTTCCTTCTCTTTCTTTTCCTCTTTCCTTCCTTCTTTCCTTCTCTTTCTTTCACTCTTTCATTCCTTCCTTCATTCTCTCCACTCTCTCTCTCTCTTTCCTTCCCTCTTTCCTCCTTCTGCAGCCCAACTCTAGTGAGAAGGGGTTTAAACCCCTTCTCTCTTCGCTCCCCCCCCCCGCTGGCTGGGGAAGGGAAGGCTTTTGAAGATGCCTTCCCCCCCTTTTGCTTCCCCTTCTGACATCACTTCCAGTGATAATAGCTCATTAGCATATGCAACGCCCCAGGGGCGTTGCATCTGCTAATGAGCTACTATGCTAATAGCCTAGTAGCTCATTAGCATACCGTATGAAAACACCCCTGGGTAGATAAATAAGTACCACTTCAGTGGGAAGGGAACAGTGTTCTATGCACTTTGGTGTTTAGTCATGCCGGCCACATGACCACAGAAACGTCTTTGGATAGCGCTGGCTCTTCGGCTTGGAAACAGAAATGAGCACTGCATCCCTAGAGTCGGATTCGACTAGCTTTTGAGCAAGGGAAACCTTTACCCTTAGCAGTCCCTAATATCAAGCTGTACTATCAGACAGCCTGTCTGGTTTGGATCCCTGAGTGGATTAAAAACCTGAATGAAAGATTGATGAAATTGGAAGCAGCAGATGATATTGGAAGCAGCAGATGAAATTGGAAGCAGCATAGACAACTTTGGATTAAAACAACCAGGAAAACACATACAAAAAACTGACATGTCTTGATCATGTTACTAGAGACAGTTTACTGAAAAACTGATGGTCACTTAATACAATAATAAATTCCCCAATCCAATATCACCTTTAATGTCACCACTAGATGCTTATCATTACAAACCCGAGAGGAGAAATAATGACTTTATAACATACCAAGATATGATCACTAAGCATGGGAAAATTAAACCTTGGCAAGCTATTAATGAAGACGGAAAAAAGATACAAAGGTTAACATATCTTCAGCTTTCATCGAGTAAACAATTTCTTCAATTGATATTGGTTCTTCACATTTTGCTTTGTCTTCCTCTAAAGTATTAAGTACTTTAATCTCTTTTTTTTTAAAAGCAGGACCTCATCTTTTGTTCTGTGGAGTGTTGTGGGCTATCTAAGTATAATAATGTGAGAATCTGTGTGAGCATCAGTCCTTGTTCCTGATGGTGTCTCTTCTGTCATTGGCTGATTTCACTGCTAAAACTCTACCACTTTTGTCTCCAGATTCAAATAAAGTGTTGTTTCCATGCAACTTCAAGAACTGTAATTCTGTCGGCCTTTTCTGCCATTTACTCTGTCAGGTCTTCTTCACAGTAAAATACAGTGTGGATATTTTTTGAGAGGAGGAGGAACATGTGGAGTCCCTTGCAGTGGAATAGGTGTTATCCTAATTCCTAAATTATCCTAAGTGTTATCCTAAGTCCCCTGAAGTCTATAGGATCAGATGCATGGAATTCTGCTTAGAATGCAGCACATCTACTATATAGAGTACATCAACTATATCGAGCTTATCTATGATTTGCAAAATGTATTTGGGGTCTCAGGTAAGACTAACCCCCTTAATAATCAGCCAGGAAGGATGTGAGAAAACCAAAGGTGAGAGGCTGTAATTATGGCTTTTAGGGGAAGTGCTTGGTAAAGGATCATGTTCACCTGGGCTCTTCAGCAGCTGTTCCTTCTTGTGGTGAATTTACCATAGAAATACAACCTCTGGACATGCTTTCAACACTGCTTCTAAAAGCCCTCTTGCATTTAATACAGTTGTTTAAACTACTGATAATACGAGAGAGTAACTTGTATTTATCCAGAATCTGCTGCCATAAAAAGCAAAATAGATTAAACAAAAGCATAAATTGGAGCAAGAACAGCAGTCTCCTGTGCAACCCCAACAGTCTGAAATGGAACCACATACATGCCATGGGGGATGAATGCCCCGAGGAGCCCAAGAGGGCACAACTTATGGAACGGGAGGTGGGAAACTCCCCCTAAAATGGGAAAGAAAACCCAGCCCCTGGCCAAATATTTCTAAAAGGCTGTTGTTAAAAATAAAGCTCAAACCCTTGGATAGCATACAAAAGCTATTGACCACGGGAGCACTTCTTGCTTTCATCGGAGCCTTTGTGCTTGCTGTATACCCTATGCATGGTACCCTATGCATGGCCTTGTGTTAAGAGGGCAACACGTGGATTTGCCATGTGGGCTGTTTTCATTCAGGCAGACCAGAACCCTCATCTTCCAGGTTCCTCGTCAGTGCAAACAGAAAATCCGTGCCTTGTCACACAGTAGGGAATGGTGCCAGTCAGTGCGTCACGTGCTCCTGGCCTGCTGGGCTCCCGCTTTGGATGAACGAAATGCAGGCATATATCGTCTGCAGAGGACTTAAGGGCCTGAGTCTTTAGAGGCTGACTCATGGGTCTTCTAAAGCCTCTGGCTGAGTGGATGCAGGCCGTGTGGGGTTGCCTGTTCTGATGCTGGCGCCCCTTGAGTGCTGTTTCTGCCACTTGTGGCATCTTGAGTTTGGACTTTGATCCCTGCAAGTGGATTCAGGGGGTTTTGGTCCCAGGGTGTGGTGGCCGCATGCAGGTTGCCTTTGTGTCAGGAGTGGGGGCCTCTGGCAGGAATGGATCTGAGCCACTTCTCTAGGGATGGCTTGCCTCATTAAAGTGTCTGGAACGCCGAAAGAATGCCATAATTGCATTGAATGGAGCCTCCAGATTTGGCAAGAAGGACATCTTCTCCTTTGTTCTGGAATGTGTGAGTGTTACAATCTCAGGGCAACGCCTGAAGACTTGGAACAGCAGCTGATGTTCAATGAGCATTCTCTGTCTTTACTACGTTGCCAGATTCCTGTGAAATCTAAAAGTGGAATGGGGATTCCAGTGTTCAGACCCCTCCAATTTATTCTGTTGTGTATTGTGGTCATTGGCAGTGAGGTGGACTTCTGTGTTTAAAACCTGCTTTTGTTGCTATCTCTTTTAATCTAGAGGCAAGAGCAAGAGTCTGGCAGCACCTTAAAAACTAACAAAACTTGTGGTGGGGTATGGAGCTTTCGTGAGTCACTGCTCACTTCTTCAGATACTGCTTAGAATGTGAGCCCATCTGTCCTATGTATTGGAAACTGGCGTGATTTCAGATGCCAAATGACATTAGCAGGCAAATGACAATAGTGTGATATGCAGAGAGGGAGTAGGTGTGGAGAAATCAGCATTGGTAATGAGACAGGAAACCTAGGGCTCGATTCAGTCCAGGTGGATGCTTTGTTATCAGTTGCAATTCAGTAGCCTCTCTTTGTAATCTCCCTTTTAGGTCAGCAACTGGAAGCAGGTTTTTTCAGATCTCTTTGTAAGAGGCACTCTATGCCAAGGGCTCTGCATTGGATTTTGGTTGGCCTGCTGGAGGGGTGTCTTTAACACAGCATTTAGTTATTTGTCTCATATCATTTCCTCTGTGCCGCTCTCTAGCCCTCCTGTTTGCTCCCCACTTGCTGAGAAGCAGCTCTTCAGGCTTTTAGAACAGGAACAGATGAAGCTTCTACTCAGAATGCACCCTTGGGCCAGGGAAACTCACAGGGTGACCTGCTCAGCCCAGTGTACCTCACAGGGTCGTTGTGAGGAGAAAACGGAAAACAATGTAAGCTGCTTTGGGTCCCCGTTGAGGTATAAATGATTTAAGTGGGAACCATCGGGGTGCGAGGCAGCCCTGGGACGAGATTGGATGGCAGTACTTCTATGGAACTTATGCTGTTGTTCTGGGCTTACGTTTTTACCACAACCCATCTTGGAATTGAGGACAGTAGTAACACCTAGAGCATACTGGCACTTTAGTACAGTATTGGATTGTTTTATCTTGTGTTTTAATCATGGCTTTGCGCCCTAATTGTTAGTTGTTTTAATCATGGCCTGGTACCTAATTTGTTAGCCGCCCTGAGCCCGTTTGGGGAGGGTGGGATATAAATTGAATTATAAATAAATTTAAAATAAATAAATACATACATACAAAATGCTGAGATCCAGCTCTCCGGGGTCTCAGAGGCCGTTCGCATCCCCTGTGGTTTGACCATTTTAACCAGAGGAGCCAGGGATTGAGGCCCCACGTCCTACTGTCAGCTAGCGGCCATACTTTCTTTGTTTTCTTTCATCCCTGACTCTTGCGCAGCCGCACATGCTTGCTTTGCTTAGCTACCGTGGGGAACATAAGGGAGGCGCTCTCCCCCCCCCCCCCGTGTGGCTCAGCCAGACAGCGCTATCAGTATAACCTTGGAGGGAATGGAGGGCTTGAATTCCACTACGGGTGTGAATATTTCTGCTCTCAAGGTATTGGGGTGAGTCTCCCGTTCATGATGTAATATCCCGCCGGGAGAAATCCTGCACGTGCACTTGAATTTCATTTGCTTAGTTAGATGCAGCATCAGAGTATATGTATGGAGCCCCTTGCACTAATCGTTATTCCTGACAATGTACCTGTACCACTTGGCAACAGACCAGTATTCCAATAAAACATAGCCTTTTCAGGAGAGTGTATTTGGACCTGCTTGCAGTTGACCCTGACACCTACATATCCCCTGCGGTTACATTACTTTAAAGGCGCCAGGCGCGATTTGGGTGCAAGGGTGATGCTTCGGCTCAGGTGGAGGAGGGGTAGTAAAAAGGTAAAGCTTCCCTTGCTCGAAAGCCAGTCGAATCCAATGCTAGGGTTGCGGTGCTCATCTCTGTTTCAAAGCCGAAGAGCCAGACGTTTCCATGGTCATGTGGCCGGCATGACTAAACACTGAGGCGCACGGAACGCTGTTCCCTTCCCACCGAAGGGGTACCTATTTATCTACTTGCAATTTCTTGCTTTCGAACTGCTAGGTTGGCAGGAGGTGGAACTAGAGACAGGAGCTCACTCCGTCATGCGGCGCACTCAGGTCTCGAACTGCTGAACTACCGACCTTCCACAGCCTGCAGTTCAGCGTTCTAACCACTTGAGCCACCACAGTAGTACGAGCCCGGAATTCAAGCAACATCCTGTTGATGGTCCTTCACCTCCACCCAGAAGTTCCTTTATCTATGGCATTCCGGTGTCCGTCTGAAGAACAGGTGCCAATTTTCATTCATAGTATTATTTTCTTTGATTATACCAGAACTGAAAGTTAATTCTGATTACACAGAAGTTATGTTTATAAATAACTTGAATGTACGTACTGAATGCATAGACATTAGATATTTTTCTTCCGCCAGCAAGCCATTGTTAGCCTTAAATTAACATACTTGACATTTACGAACATAATGACAGTCTTTTTAAGTGAAGGAACGTGAGGAGTGTTTCTAAGAACACCTTGATCAAAATGTTGTAATGGAAAATACACCTCATGCTATATCAAAAGAAGAATTATTAATTTCCCCCGAATCACTGTGGACATAAGAGCCGAGCGGCCTTGCCCTACACAGCTCGCATAGATAGTAAAGCCACCGTTACACGCTACTTAAATGTGTGCAGCCTACCATGTCCAGACGGACCCCTTGCTCTCTGTGGCTGTTGTTGGTATCAAGTTACGCTGGGTTGGTCGAGGGGGTCTCAGAGTTCTGAGAGCCTTGATATAGGTGGTTGTGAGCAGGGGTCGTTTCGTAGAAAAAGAGGTAGGGGAACTCATTAGCATAACTGATTAGCATATGCCACACCCCC
Organism: Gekko japonicus; assembly: GCF_001447785.1. Taxonomy (NCBI): domain Eukaryota; kingdom Metazoa; phylum Chordata; class Lepidosauria; order Squamata; family Gekkonidae; genus Gekko; species Gekko japonicus. The sequence goes on from NW_015163133.1 coordinate 424,184, forward strand.
TGACATCACCAGAAGTGTGTCATAAGGCCACACCCACCACTCAGTTAGTCTTAGTCTTAAAGGTTAGTCTTAAAGGTGCTATTTGTTAGTCTTAAAGGTGCTATTTGAACTCTTGGACTATTTTGCAGCAACAGACTAACACAGCTACCTCGGGGAAGCTCCTGGATGGGGCTGGGAGTCCTTGCGGAGGCCACGTGGAGTGGCCTCGGCCAGGCAGAGGGGGAGGACGCCAACTTACCCTCCTGCTTCTTCCTCCTTCTGCAACAGAATGGGGCTGGAAGAAGGGGGCAGCCGGAAGAAGGGGCGGGGCTTCGTCGTGTGCCCCGCCCCCTGCACCTCACCTGGGGGAACCGCGATCCCCCCCCCGAAATGACCTCTGGTTGTGAGACTTCTCCTAAGGGAGTTGTCCCTGGACCCCAGTGACTTCAACAACTCGGCTGGTGACCCATATTCCCTTTTGGGGCAAAGTTTCTAAGTGGGGGGTGGCTTCGCAGCTTCAGGAGGCAGATCATCTAGATGCATTTCATGCTAGATTTAGGCCTCAGTTGGATAGAGAAGCATCCTTGGTCGCCACGTCTGATGATCTTCATCAGGAGAGTGATGGGGGGGGGGGTTGTTGACTCTCCTGGACCTCTCAGTGGATTTTGATACTACTGACCGTCAGTCTTCCCTCTAAGCTGAGTTTTTTAGCCTCCAGCTCACACATTTTCGTCTTAGCTCAGGAAGGATGGCTCCAGAGCAAACTAATTTTGTGCAGCAGCCAAACTACCTGCTCACAACTGTAATGCCAGTAGCTCACAAAGTAGAATTTCTGCTCACAGGACTCCACAGCTTTGTGGGAATATTGCTGACCGTGGTGTATCCTTCTGGAGAGGCTGGGTGGAAGGCAGTGGAGCACTGTGCTTTGGTGGTTCTGCTCTTGTTTGACTGGCCAACTCCAGAAGGAGCTGTTTGGGAGACTGCTGCTCAGCCCTGGGGCACTTAAGCCATTGGGTCCCACAACCATCCAGCTTGGCCCCCCCCCCATTTTATAACATCCATAGGAAACTGCTGGGAGAGATCATCAAGGGATTTGGAGTAAGGTGCCACCGATACGCAGGTGACCCCCACAGCTCTATTTCTTCTCAGCCGCTGAGTTGGGAGTCTTTGATCTCCTAAATGGAACAGGTAATGAGTTAAATGATGGCCAGTAGGTTGACGTTCTGTCCGGACGAGACTGAGGTGCTGCAAGACCACTCGAGGAGTGTGGAGTGTTCTTATCCTTCCACCGAAGGAGCAGGTTCATGGTGGTTGTGGTGGGAAGGGCCGTCAAGTCACAGCTGATTTGTGGCAATCCTGTAGGCAGGGTTTTCCCAGGCAAGAGGCGCCCAGAGGTGGTTGGCCATGGCCTGCCTCTGCGTCACGGCCCTGGTCTTCCTTGGACGTCTCCTGTCCAGATCCCAGCCAGGGCTGCCCCCACTTAGCTTCTGAGATAAGCTGCCATGAGTGCTTTGCATCCCTTCCCATGCGCTTAATTGCTTCACAGCTGGAACGCTTATCTGTAAAGAGTTACTGGAGGAGATTGTGGTGTCTACCTTCCGTGGGAGCTTCTTCGTTCCCAGCTTCACTACCGTTAGAGTCTCTTGCAATCTCCCTCGCACGGGAGTCCACCTAATTGGGTATTGCTGGGGGGGGGGCGCATACGAATGCCCTATATCCTATTATGCGCACAGGTATCCCGCCATTCCTAACAGTGTTCATGTTACTGCATCTATGGCTTTTCAATAAAGTAAAACCTTCCTGGAAGCGTGTACTTCGTTGTGTTGCTGTGGGTCCTGACAACTAGCCGGGGTTAGCCAGGTGAGGGTTTTTGCTTGTTTGTCTGTCTGCTTGCTGAAATTCTCATTTGCAGAAAAGCCCCACTGGACTCATGTAGGCAGGGAGACAGCTGCCTGGATCTGAATGGCTCCAGTAAGTTCTCCTAAAATAGAACCACAGCTCTGAAGGTGAAGAAGAGTCGCTCAGGGATAAAGTGTGTTTGGCTACAGGGAAGCCTATTTCTAGCCCTCAACCTGGTGGTAGCAGAGAGGTGTGCTGCATGTGCCGAGGGGGTAGGGGAATAAACCCGGAGAGTGGAGCTCCTCGTTGAGTTCCAGCAGCTTGAGATCTGGAACAGTTGCATCAACGCCACCTTCTCCAGGGCAGAGGGAGGCACCTGTTGGACCTGTTTCACCCGCCTGCTTCTCCCGGCCTCCTCCTTGACCTCTTCCCTGGTGACTTGGATGCTGCTTCAGTAGCATCTGGAGGACTAAGGTACGCCCCAAGAAACAGAGTCCCCAGACGAGTCCCCGAGGAAGAGGAAGATCTCCACACCCACCAGCTCAGGGCGGCTTACAGGTTACAGGGCTATTTTTGGGCTGGAACCCACAGGAACGGAGTTCCGGCTGGCTTCAGAGTTGGCCACGCCCACTACAGCTAAAACCTCTGTGCGCATGGCTACAGAGGGAAGGCCTGGAGAGCGACCCCCCCCAGTGACTCCAAAGCGGCTGGGCCGGGGGGGCCTGGAAGGATCAGGGAGGCATTTAAGGGCTGGCTTGCCAGGCATCCCACAGCCGTGGGGCACCTGGGCAAGTCAAGGGAAGACATGGGGTGTGGCCTAATATGCTAATGAACTGTGCTGTTGGGGTGTGGCCTAATGTGCTAATGAGTTTCTGCTGTTGGGGTGTGGCCTATTATGCTAATGAGTTCCTGCTGGGCTTTTTCTACAAAAAGAGCCCTATGTATATATAAAAACAGCAGAATAAGTTAAAACAGTATTTAAACCACAACATATAAATTCGTAAAAATCATAAGTGCCAGTAACATAGATATCAATAAGAGCTAATAAGTGATGGTGGTCTGCTCTCGGCATCCAGGCGGTCAGCTACCACTGCAGTCTGGACTCCCGCCAGGCTGTTAGATGTTAAATCAGTGCTGATGTTAGAGCCAGGGCCACAACATTTACAGGCGGCCCCCCTAATCAAAAGCCTGGTGGAAGAGTTCCATTTTACAGGCCCCGCGGAACTGCAGAAGGTCCCGCAGGGCCCTGATGTAATCCAGGAGCTCATTCCACCAGTACGGGGCCGCCACGGAGAAGTCCCTGGCCCTCGTCACCGCTAGCCTGGCTTCCTTAGGGCCTGGAAGGGCCAAACGGATTTGGGACCCCAATCTTAGTGGGGAACATGTAGGGAAAGGCAGTCCCTTAGGTAAGTAGGTCCCTGACCATATAGGGCTTTAAAGGTAAAAACCAGCACCTTGAACCGAATGCAGTATGCTATAGGCAGCCAGTGCAGTGCTTTTAGGGCAGGCTGGATGTTCTCCCACATGGGAAGACACAGCAACAGCCTCGCCGCTGCATTCTGCACCAGCTGCAGCTTCTGGATTTGGGAGAAGGGCAGCCCCATGTAGAGAGCATTACAGTAGTCCAATCTCAAGGTGACCATTGCGTGTGTTCCCAGGTCATTGCCTTCGAGGAAGGGAACCAACTGCCTAATCTGCCGTCGATGGTAAAAGGCAGGCTTTGCAGTGGCTGCTACCTGGGCCTCCATCATTAAGGAGGCATCCCAAGCTCCTAACCTCCGGTGCTGGCACCAAAGGCGCCCCATCGAAGGTCGGGAGCAGGATCCAGACCCTCCAACTGCCCCGACTCAGGCACAGCACCTCCATCCTCATTGGATTCAATTTAAGTTGACTCAGCCTAAGCCAACTAGCCACAGCTTTCAATGCCATGTCCAGATCTCCTGGACTAGAGTCTGCCTGGCCACCCAACAACAGATAGAGCCAGGTGTCATCCGCATATTGGTGACAACCCAGTTACCAATATGCAACCCAGTCAGATTGGATTTATACCCCATGACCCTTCACTACCTGAAGGAGTCTCAGAGCGGCTTACAATCCCTTTCCCTTCCCCTCCCCACAACAGACACCCTAGGTGGGGCTGAGAGAGCTCTTCCAAGGTCTGTTCATGAGAGAACAGCTCTCAAAGAACTTATGACTGACCCAGGGTCACACCAGGAGCTCCATGTGGAGAAGTGAGGAATCAAACCCAGTTCTCTCAGATTAAAGTCTGTGCTCCTAACTACTACACCAAACTGGTGTACCATTTAAGCCCCACACAGCTCAGGAACCCTAGCAAAAGACTTCCCTCCTGTTTACCTCTTGTACCAATTCCACACCACACGCCCTTGTTAGTCCAGTCTGTTTGCATGCCCTGGTTGCATACTCCAGGAACTGCTGTCTGATTTCTTGGAGCTTTAACTTCTTACTAAATACGTTTGCATCTGAGACCTCTCTGTCTTTCTCTCTCTTTAAAGGCTTGGAATCTTTTTAAAAAGTTTCTTACCATGCTCATTTTTGCCAACATTGTATGAACTGCTGCATGACTGATGAGTAAATCCTTTGAAAATTTGCATGTTTGCACACACAGACTTCCCAAAGAAGCTGACCATAGCAGCACTCAGAAAAACGTCCCTTTTTGTTTTCCTGAAACCTTGGGAAGGCTAAGAAATGATCTCCCAAGAATTAACTTCTATCCGAGGGATATCAGCTGAACATTCTGAATGATCAGAACAAGGGAATATTCATCCAGCAGAGCTGCACCATTAAAAAAAGGTACACTTTTTGTTGTAACATTGATATCCCTCAAACCCTGAACCATAGACAACAGTTATCAGTACAGAGAATTCCAGAAGATGAGACAAAAAGGCTTCTTATCAAAGACAAATGAAGATAACATCACTTACAGACTGAAGGATGATTAACAGTCATGAAGCGGAAGTCAGCAATACCAGCCATTTTTCATAGTCGACGTCCCCCCCCCCCCCAAATTGTCCCGGGAGAAATGCTAGTCAATTATTTCATTAATGGTGAAATTGCAAGAAAGCAAATTTGTAGATAATGACAAACCATTTATAATAGAAAATCCTAACCTGGCCACAAAGTGCTATCCTTCACATAAATACAAAACTTTTGGGCATTGTGGAAAGGTGGGATATAAATATTTTAAACAAGTAAACAAATGGTTAAATTTCACTTTTTCCAGAAGCCTTGAATGCTTTGCAAAATGTTTGAAACATATATAACATTTCTGTACAAGCCAGGGCTGCACTCAATGATATATAGATAAATATATAGGACAATGTTTATTTCATGCTGGAATAAGTATAGTTGCTAACCTCCAGGTGATGAATACAAAAAAAGGAAAAATCCTCTGTATAATTAAACCTCCAAAAGTACTCAAAGACACTAAATGTAATGCTTAGAAATTACTTGCGTAACCAGCAATAATTTGTAAGCATTACATTTAGTGACTTTGAGTATTTTTGGAGGTTTGATTATACAGAAGGGGTGATTTCCCACAAGTGCTGCTCCGCGCTCACTCCTCCCTTTTGCCCCATGGGACGTGTCAATTTCACACAAGCTGCTCCGCGGCCGCATTTTGCCCCGCAGCTTTGTGCGATTCCCCCCGCGTCTACTCAATCCTCAAAAAACAGGATTGAGTAGACAGAGGGGAAATCGCACAAAGTTGCGGGTCGCGCAGCAGCTTGTGTGAAATTGGAATTCTGGTCGCCACACCTCAAAAAGGATATTATAGCTTTGGAAAAAGTGCAGAAAAGGGCAACTCGAATGATAAAAGGGTTGGAACACTTTCCCTATGAGGAAAGGTTAAAGCGCTTAGGACTCTTTAGCTTGGAGAAACGATGACTGAGGGGGACATCATAGAGGTTTATAAGATTATGCATGGGAAAGAGCAGGTAGAGAAAGAGGTACTTTTCTCCCTTTCTCACAATACAAGAACTCCTGGGCACTCCATGAAACTGCTGAGCGGTCGGGTTAGAATGGATAAAAGGAAGTCCTTCTTCACCCAAAGAGTGATTAACACATGGAATTCACTGCCACAGGAGGTGGTGGCGGCTACAAGCATGGACGGCTTCAAAAGGGAATTAGATAAGCATCTGGAGCAGAGGTCCATCAATGGCTTTTAGCCACAAGGTATAGATAGGAACTCTCGGTCTGGGGCAAGTGATGCTCTGTCTTCTTGGTGCTTGGGGGGGGGGGCATTCTTTTCCCTGGCCCTTTGCTCATGCCTGGATTTGCTCAGACAGAGAGGACAGGGTGTGAGTGAGTGAGTGTGTGAACTGCTATGTCGTAGTGGCATGTAAGTCTTCCTAAGATACCTCCCTATGCAGGGACGACCTTGACCTCATGGTCAGGGACCAGCATACCTCCAGGACCACCTCTCCTGGTATGTCCCCCATAGAGTGTTACACTCAAGTGACCAACCTTTACTAGTGGCCCCCGGCCCAAAGAGCACTTGGCTGTCCTCAACCAGGGCCAGGGCTTTTTTGGCCTTGGCTCCAGTCTGGTGGAACACTCTTCCAGGAGAGATCAGGGCCCTGCGGAATCTGGTGGGATTCCGCAGGGCCTGCAAAACAGAGTTTTTCAGCTGGGACTAGATGACCCTGGAGATCCCTTCCAGCTCTGTGGTTCTATGATTCTACCATCAGTCAAAAACACACAAGCAGCAAACAAGTAATTTGCATCACAGGCATACATGTCTTTGAATGGGTAGAGGCAGTTGGAGCCTGTCAGGCTAGGATCTGGGAGAGTCAGGTCTGAGCCCCCACTCCTGCCAGGGAAGGCTTGCCGGGTGGCCTCGGAGCAGTCACGCTGTCTCAGCTAGGCTGACCTCGCAGGGTGTTTGTTCGGGGGCTAAAACAGGGAACAGATGTTGTAAACTGCTTTGGGTCCCCATGGTGGTGGTGGGGAACAGCAGGGTATAAACATGTAAATAAATAATGATATTGCTGATCTCCTCCCAAGAGGAATCTACAAAACATTCATGCAACATTTCTGTTCGTGATACAAAGGCATTTTCTACCAAGGTTTTGGATTTTGCATTTTCACATTTTGGGCTTCTGAGCTCTCTCTGCAATTCTTGGGTACGCACCTGAATGGACTGTCAATTTTAAGTAGGCTGTGGACTCCTCTGAAGATTTTAGAGCCATGAAGGCAGCAATTCACTACTCCCAACTAGAGACAAGGGGGTGGGGAAATGGGGCAGCAGTTCCCTTCAGGAATTTCTGGAAGCACGATGTTTTCTCTAGAAGTGACATCACCCTCTTGGCTTAATGGCTATTTCTCAAAAAATTTCTTTCGCCGCAGGGGGCGAGTGGTTGGGCTGGCAACCTTATACTCGAGTCATCCTGGTACCCACCCTTGGGCTGTGGCTCTTAGCCTTCCAAGGGCTGATTCCCATTCTAATCAAGGGACCACTTAAAGCCAGCAGCACTCTCATCTAATTTGGCATTACCAGTCCTCTTGCACTCTTCTTTTGCCTTGTTTACTGTCTATATTAATACAGTATGATCACACTGTTGTTTGCATTGTACAGTTTTGTATTCCTGGTCCCATTGCTTTGTTTATTTGATGTCCTCTACTGTATGATTAGGAGATGCGGTGGCTCAAGTGGTTAAGATGCCGAACTGCAGGCTGTGGAAGGCCGGTAGTTCAGCAGTTCGAGACCCGAGTGTGCCGCATGACGGAGTGAGCTCCCATCTCTAGTTCCAGCTCCTGCCAACCTAGCAGTTCGAAAGCAAGACATTGCAAGTAGATCAATAGGTACCGCTTTGGTGGGAAGGAAACAGCATTCCGTGCGCCTTGGTGGTTAGTCATGCTGGCCACATGACCATGGAAATGTCTTCGGACAGCGCTGGCTCTTCAGGTTTGAAACAGAGATGAGCACCGCAACCCTAGAGTCGGACTCAACTGGCTTTCGAGCAAGGGAACCTTTACCTTTTTTAAAACTGTATGATTACCCTCCCCCCCCCATCTGTAATCCACCTTGATTTTCAGTGAGAAAGTAATAAATAAATAAAATGACATGACTCAAATAAGTAGCAGGAAGATGAGGTGGCCCATTATTTCTGGCTTCCTGGAGACAGCTCTGCTTTTCCTGTTCTACCTGCTGTTCCAAGGGAGGGCTGGCCTGCTGCTCTCCAGAGTGACACTCTAATGACACACAGGGCGAGACTTCTAAACAACCCCAAGTGTCAGGATAATGTCTCTGGGGAAGTTTCACTCCATGCTGTCAGGGCACCTCTGCCACCCCAAGTTGCCAGTGCAAGCCTTCATCACCAACCATTTCTCCTGTAGCCATTCACAGCTGCCGTTCACTTCCAGGGGACTTGGGTGGAGGGCTTAAGGCGTCTTTGCAGCATTTGTGGACCTTCACCTAAAGCAGTTTCTCACAACCATCAGCAGAAAGTTTGTTCCGGTTATATTGGCTAACACCCCATTGATTCTAGGGAAGTCCAAACATTTTTGGCTGATTTGACACTTTGTTTACTCCAGAAACTTCAGGGTTTGCTGAAGTGTGATCAAGTTCAAAATTCCCCTCTGGCCTATCTATGTTCTTCAGGTCAGGAATTGTATTCTTCCTTGTAAGTATTAACTTAAGGGCATGTCTCCACAAGAAACTTGTGTGGTCATTCCCTCTCCTTGGAGAACTGAAGTTCTAGGAAGAGGAGATACCATGAACGAAGGGGGAGTCATGCTCATCTGGCACTGAATTCTCAGCACCCTTACATAACTATAATTATCATAGAATCATAGAGTTGGAAGGGGTCATACTGACCATCTAGCCCAACCCCCTGCCCAATGCAGGACCAGCCTAAAGCATCTCTGACAAATATTCGTCCAGCCTCTTCTTGAAAGCTGCCAGTGAAGGGGAGCCAACCCCCTCCCCAGGCAGCTGATTCCACCTTTGAACCACTCTGACCGTGAAAAAGTGTTTCCTAATATCCAGCCGATACCTTTCTGCGTGTAATTCAAACCCGTTGCTTCGGGTCCTCTCCTCTGCTGCCTACTGGAACAGCTCCTGGCCCTCCTCCAAATGAGAGCCTTTCAGATATTTAAAGAGAGCCATCATGTCCCCCCCTCAATCTCCTCTTCTAC